>NC_061117.1:66975631-66995170 GCF_002878395.1 Capsicum annuum
AGGTAGATGGTATCTAACCTCCAGCTTCACTTGCAAGAAGTGAGAAGCTTCAAACTCATTTCAACATTCTAATATTTTGCAGCCCAATCTTCCACCATTGGAGAAAAAGATGCCAATTTCCACCCGTAACAAATCAAACAAAAACAACTAGAACGTTTTTTTTATAACCGTGGTGTTTGAGCCAGCTTGAGCACCTCAAGGATAGCTGCCACCTCCCACAAATAATAGACCTGAGACCTCATGGTTCTCAACTCACTTCATTGACTACTAGACCACACCATTGGTGCCAAAAACAACCAGAATATATAGAATGACTCAACAAGTTTAAAAGTGAAGGATCACAGACAACATCCATATCAACATCCATATCAGAGAAAAAGATAACAAACATAAAAAAAGACAAACCTGTTTTCACTCCTATAATTTACCATCTTTGACCTTGTTGCAGCACTAGGAAGTGGGATAATTTCACTCTACGTGATAGCATACACAGTATGACCACAAATAGCACCAATTTGCCTCCTTTTAGTGATAAGCAGCTTGCAGATTGTTTTCTTCTAGCATTGACGTTGTGGAGATCGAGGTAGTGCTGGCGGACTCCAAGCTTACCCAGATCTCTCTTTATTTATCTTATGCTTACCCGCAGTTTAGATACTATAGTTATTGTTATCATTCTGTATTTAGAGACTTGTACTGATGACAACGAGACCTAGGATGTATCTTTGAGACTCGTGTCTCGTATACATACATACATATATGTATGCACACACACATATATGTATGCACACACAGAGAGACAAACACATATATATATATATATATTTGTTTCCACTTCCTTTTCCTTAAACTGTGTTCTGGGGATGAGTTAGGCTTACTTGTCACGATGGGTTTGACAAGTGCCATCACATACCTATTTTGGTTCTTGACACTAACATCTAACTTCACTTCCACTTCCGGGAAGTGACTTTCAAAATCATTACCACCAATGCAGGGGACTGAGAGAGGCAGATGGCAACACGTACCTATTTTGGGTCGTGACACTAACATCCAGCTTCACTTAAAGTGACTTTCATACTCATTACCACCATTGCAGGGAACCGAGAGAGGTAGATGGTACCTAACCTCCAGCTTCACTTGCAAGAAGTGAGAAGTTTCAAACTTATTTCAACATTCTAATATTTTTACAGCCTAATCTTCCACCATTGGAGAAAAAGATGCCAATTTCAACCCGTAACAAATCAAACAAAAACAACTAGAACGTTTTTTCATAACCATGGTGTTTGAGCCAGCTTGCGCACCTCAAGGATAGCTGCCACCTCCCACAAACAATAGATAATTTTTTTCTCCCAAGTCCCCTGAGACCTCATGGTTCTCAACTCACTTCATTGACTACTAGACCACACCCTTGGCGCCAAAAACAACCAGAATATATAGAATGACTCAACAAGTTTAAAAGTGAAGGATCACAGACAACATCCATATCAGAGAAAAAGATAACAAACATAAAAAAAAAGACAAACCTGTTTTCGCTCCTATAATTTACCATCTTTGACCTTGTTGCAGCACTAGGAAGTGGGATAATTTCACTCTTAGTGATAGCATACACAGTATGACCACAAATAGCACCAATCTGCCTCCTTTTAGTGATAAGCAGCATATAGTAAGGCCCCAGGAATTTGATGAACCCTAACAAAGTGCATAGCGATTACTGAAATCAGAAGAATGAGCCTCTTGCATCAGAAAAGTTACAATCGAGAATTCACATACCTACAATGCCGTAACAAGTAGTAACAAATTTCAAACCTCCTGTAGATCTATTCCCCTCGTGTATCCTTCTCAACAAATCAGAGCACTCACGTTCAGTATAGGTAGTTAAATCTTCACGCATGTTAAGCTCAGAAAGCTCCGTCCTGTCAATTTTCAACACTCTCCAGTGTGCTCTACTCTTGTCCCTTCCTATCAAGTAAAATTTCTGCGACAGAGTTTTTCGCCAACGAAGAAAAGTATGTCATTTGAGAAACTTTAATGAGAGAAAGGGGTAAGAGTACAAAACATAGATGACAGTAATCCCAAAAAAAAGGTTGGATTGAAACAAGAAAACTAGAGGACACTGCGGCAATAGACCCCAACCACACTATACACACACAAGGCGCCGTTGTTGAATAATACTCATTTCTTTTGATCAGACAAAGCAACGGAAACTACTTCCCTCTGGATACACCCGTATACATCTTTATTGAACTGTGCACCAATACAACGTGATTTATCTTGTCAAATGCATATATCTGCGCACTTTGATGACCGCACAGAATGGAAAACTGTCCAATCACTGCTTAGCATCATTTACACTCAAGGATATCTTAAATAAGAAAGATTAACAGGTTATAGAAAGTATTTGTCGATGAAGAAGGTACTAACAGAACAATACATGCCAGCTTGTGGAGATTTAACATGCTTATTAAATCGAGCATTTCAAATAAGCAAATGAACCCCACATAATTTCCAGCTTAAGAATATATCCTATGAATCAATACTAATTACCATAATCAAATATAAAGCAATTTGGACTCCATAATCTGAATTATATTATTATTATCCTAGAGGGAAGTCAAAAGAGTCAAAAATATCATAAGATCTTGATCCAGTTAGCTAAATCAAGTGATCAATCAGCCCCGTCTTTTAGCTTGACGATGAGGCCACTAAGATTCAAACTAGTGAAATGCAGTAAGAATTGCAATCTCTTGACCAATTTTTGGACTGTCTTTCACCACTCGCAACGCATTATTAAGTACCCCATAAGCCCTCTGATCCTCATCTATATACTTCACTTTTCTAATTAAGCCCAAAAATAAGGAACACATTATTACCGACAGAGTTTGATAAAGCCTGAATTTCTGCATAAATCCTTCTGAAATCGGCGAAGATGGAACAGGAGACGAAACTAAGTCTTGCTCCTGTTGATGTTGCGGTGATGGCTGCTTCTCCATATCACAAGCTGCCATGGTTATGAATTGAACTAACACAATCAAAACCCGAGCCCCTGGCTCGGGAATCAACTATTCCAGCATTCAAATCCAAAGAAACATGGAAAAATCAAATCCAATTATACAGCAGTACATACACTAGAACCAACAAACATCACCACACACTTATGTTGCTCTAAATATAGCATTTCCTTTTTCCTTCTTCTCGACAATTAACCCACAAAACAAAAATTATCCCTTTGACTTATATGAAAAACTCAATTCTTCTTCAGCTTTAGCAACCAAAAAAACCTTCAATCTTGGAACCCTAAATCCCAAATTAGGGAATAATCATTGATCAAAAATGAAAAGGGTCAAATCTTGATGATGGAAAAATGGATTGGAAAATGTGGGATGTTCTACAAAAAGACGAAATGAAAATCAACAGAGAGAGAAATTGGAGAGCTAAAGACCGACATCTGTCTCCAATGGGGATTATATTGTATCATAAAAAAAATAATTATGATGTTGTTGATGATGTTGTGTATTTTCTCTTCTTATTTTTTAAGTATTAAATTTGATGGACTAGTAATACCCAAATTGATGGAAACCACAAATTTTTGGAGGTCGAGCACGCATCACCATATTGTGAACAATAAAAATATTTTGGAAGAATAACACTAAACATAGAGAAAAATTGAGTTGAAAGACCCTCTCAAGTCTTTAATTAAAATAAGATATAAATGCTCCATAATATTATTAATTTAAAAAGATAAAGTAGTTTAAACAATTGAGAAAGTTATTCGACAACTGCATTAGTTGTCTTAATAACTATTAAAGTTGTCGAATAATTTTGAACAGTTGTTTGATAACTGTGTAAAGTTGTTGGAGCAAAAATTTTAAAAAAATCTAGAAAAAAGTCATCCCTTTATCTAATTTTTAAAACTTGAATGATCCTCACTTAATTGGAAAACTTGTTTGTCCCTCTTAATTTAAGGTCCCCATGTTTAATTTATTTTTGAAAATAATTCTTTTTTTTTCTCCAAGTGCCTACTATTATTGAAAGAGATAAATACTTAAAAAGAATTTTATTGACTCTAGAATCATTTATTAATTTAATTTTAATTTTTTAAAAGTAATTTTGGAGATTTTATTAATTTAAAAATCAAAAAGACACTACAAAAGGGCCCAACACCCATAAAAGTCCACACACAAAAATAAAAACACAAAAATAATCCTGGCCTAACTCGATTAACCCGAGTTTGGGCCACATATAAACCTTGTAGGGTTTCTAAAAAAGATTCATTTCTTATGTCTACACTTTCCCTGACATTTAAGCTCATGTTGTCGTCGTTTTTCAATGCTAAGCTCATCTTTCTCCTCTTGTGGGTTATCAATATTCGTGATCTTGTGTGTCTGGCTACTACTGTTGAATTTTCAACTAGCAAAAGTAAGAATTGTGCTTTCTTGCTCTTCTTTTCTTTAAATTTAGATCTTCTCTTACGTTTTTTTTCCTTTGCAGTTGTCTTCTCTGGTGAATGGTGTAGGCTCCCTCTTCGTCTTTGCTAGGACAACAAACACATCCAGTGTCATTCGCACCAACCCTAGCTGTTAGATTTTCAACCCCAAAAGGAATAAAGCCCAATACAAATGCTTCGGAAGGAGGAAGCAGTGTCGCAGAATCACTTAAGAAGACTCTAGCTCTACTTGAGCATTCCGATTCCAAATACTCTAGCGCGAAGAGCGATGGTTATTCAAGCAACTCATCATCTCCGACTACACAGCATAAGTTGAGAACTTTAAAGATCAACTTATGCGATAATCTATACTACTCTACAACATCTCCAGTGATTATGCAAGCGACGGTAACTGATGCCTCATCTATAGAAGAGCAGCTTGCGAATCTGGCATAGGCAATTGATGGCCTAACCAAATATGTTCAGAATTAAGATACTCGAATTGATAAGATAGTGGATAGGGTAAAAGGTCTAATAGACGGAGAGTATATCCATGTGCCTAGAAAATCTCCAGAGGTTCATGAGACAAGAAAATCCTGTGAAACAAACACCACCGATTAAAGATGTGCAAGTTTTTTCTGAGAGAATAATCTTGATTGGGAAATTGAGGGAATTCATAGAAGGGACCCTCAAAGACAAGTATGATATTGTTGCTAAGTCTTTCCTTTCTTATGCCAAGCCTTACACAGTAAGGATCGATAGTCTCAAAATATCTGCCGACTATCAACCCCCCAAATTTCAATAATTTGAGGGCAAAGGGAACCCAAAACAACATGTCGTACACTTTGTTGAGACATGTAACAATATTAGAACTTACGGTGACTATCTTGTCAAATAGTTTGTTCGTTCCCTAAAGGGAAACGACTTTGATTGGTATACGATCCTTATTCCATCGATAGCTGGGAGCAATTGGAGCACTAGTTCCTAAATCGCTTTTATAGCACAAGGCGTACAGAAAGCATGGTAGAGCTCATGAATACTCGGCAAAGAAAGGATGAAACAGTTATTAACTTCATCAATCGATGGAAAAATGCTATCCTAAACTTCAAAGTAGGCACAGTGAAGCTTCTGTAATAGAGATATGCATCTAAAGAATGCACTGGGAACTTCTCTACATCTTGCAAGGCATGAAGCCTAAATCCTTTGAAGAGCTAGCTACCTGTGCTCACGATATGGAGTTGAGCATGTCTTCTACTGGAAAGGGAGCAACACCTATCCATGACCCTCGAAGGGGAAAGGATAAGGAAGAACCTAAAATATGGGGCAAATTTGTCCTCAAAACGATTACAAGGAGTCTATGAATGTTAATGTGTCTCTTATGAAAGTCACCACAAAGGTGAGCAAGAAGCAAAGTGTGAAGACGACTTCTGGAGCACGTCCGAATCAGAAAACTTTAAAGGAAATGCAAGAAAAGAAATATCCCTTCCTTGATTCTGATGTTGCTGAGATTTTTGATGAACTCCTTTAGCATAAACTCATTGAACTCCCAGAGATGAAGCATCCTAACAAAGCTGGTCGGACCAATGACCCTAATTATTACAAATATCATAGGCTCATAAGTTACCCTTTGGAAAAGTACTTTGTTTTTAAAGATAAAGTCATGTAACTGGCAAGAGAGAAGAAGATCTTCTTCAATGATGAGACGGCCAATTCTTATCAAATCTCTATCACATTTAGCTCACTCGATCCAGTCTAAATATATGTCAAAGAGCATAATAAAAAAATATTAGAGCTTGACAGTTCTTCAGTTGATGAAGGTGATGATGAAGGTTGGACTCTAGTGACCAAGCGCAGATGCAGGAAGACAAGTCTGTGAAAAGAGTCGGCCGAGCAGCCAACCAGAAGGAGAATGGTGAAGAAACCAAGGAAACATAAGCTGGTTGAACTTCTAAAAAGGACGACCGCCACTGAGCTTCACCCCCAAAAACTTTGACGTCTTGTGACTTTAGAGGAATTCTTACCGAGTTTAGTTTCGTGTAAAGACTGCCCAAGTCAACCTTAAGGCGTCTTGTTTTAATACCGGCAAAGAGGGGGCAAAGAGTGAGAATTTACCCATGGGGGTTCCTTCACCTTTCGAAAAGCTTACTGAAACTCTTAGCGAAGAGGCACATATGTGTTATACAAAAATCACATTCATAAATAACGATCTTCTTCTTGGTGAGGCCCTACATAATCGTCCCTTATATATGGTGGGTCGAATTATAGGAAATAAGATCAAATAGAATTTTGATAAATGAGGGATCTGGAGTCAACATCCTGCCTATCCGCAAGATGAAGGAACTTGGCATCGCTACTAGCGAACTGGATGAAAGCTGTATAATGATCCAAGGCTTCAACCAAGGGGAATAGAGGGCCATGGGTATGTATCAAGTTGGGGATTCATATGGATGATTTTCAATCAAACCCATTGATGCATGTGATTGATGCCAAAACTTTATATAATATATTGCTTGGTAGGACTTGGGTGCATGGGAAAAAATTATCTCGTCCTCTTACTATTAATGCTTAAAGGTGGAGTGGAAGAAAAAATAGTAGCCGATGACAAGCCATTCACAGAAGCTGAGTCATATTTTGTCGATGCAAAATTCTACTCAAAGAAGCATGTTGTGGATGAGAAAAGGGTTGAAGATGTCACTAAGACCAAGTGTGATGATATTACATCTAAGAAGGTCACGTGACTGTCGAAGAAGTCACCACCAAGAATCCTCTCTCCACTTCAAATAAAAAAAGTGTCACTTCTACGAAAAAGAAGGCAACTCCCATTTTTCGCTACGTACCGACGATAAGAAAAGAGAAAGATCACCCATTGAATTCCTAAGATAATGTGCTAAAGGGGATAACTTTACCTATCAGGAAGATTGATGCAATAAATCCATCCTCAAGACTTCTTGAAGAGTCTGTGGCTCAAAATCTGCCACAGGATATAATGCTCCCTGTAAAGTATACGAAAGAAAGCTTTGACCCAAATGCATATAAGCTATTTGTAAAGGCTGGATACAATTCTAATGAGCCATCAAGGTTAGGCAAACTTTAGTCAGAGGGTAAAACCAGGCAGGCACGTGAAGGCCTAGGATACACACAGTTATCTCCAATTTGCATCTCCATAAGAAGGGCAGACAGTAATTACATCACCGTAGTAGAAGAATCCACTGCTGCTAATAAAAGACCCTCTGTATTTGACCAACTTGGAGGGTCAACTGCAAGAACTTCTGTGTTTAAAAGGTTGGGACCTCTAAATAAGAAGAAAAAAAACAAGTGTAAGAGGAGTCATCAAAGCGCGATGATGCACTCTTCACTTAAAATACAAAAGGATTTCCAAAGTTTGATTCCTTTTAGAATGAAATGACAGACGAAACTGGTAGTTTCATGTAATGAGGTGCTAAAAGCAAAGATGCATACTGTGGTTTATACCAAGTAACACGAAGAAGATAAAGAGAGTGTTGGCTCCTTATATCATATTTTGATCTAGAATGAGAAAGATATCTCGTCTCAAATAAAGGTTGATGAAGAGATAGAAGATGCCTTTTGCTGTTATCATAAATCCATCAAGGAAGATGATCCTCAAGAAGAGAAAGATACTGGAGATACTCCATCACAACTTAAAAAAGGAGTAAAGGCCAAAATAGATCCCTTAAAGAAAGTTAATCTTGGAACCAATAAAAACCCAGGACCAACTTACTTGAGTGCGTTTCTAGAAGTAGAAGAGAAAATAACTTATATAGACATACTCAAATAATATATGGATGTCTTCGCTTGGAGCTATAAGGAAATGCCTGACTTAGATCCAAAAGTAGCGGTCCATCAGTTGGTGGTCAAGAATGGTGCCCATCCTGTTAAGCAAGCCCAAAAACACTTTAGGCCGGAGTTGGTTCCTCTAATTGAAAATGAAGTTAAAAAAATCATTGAAGCGGGCTTTATTCGTGAAGTCAAATATCCCACATGGATTTCAAGTATTGTTCCAGTACGGAAGAAGACTAACCAAATTCGAGTTTGTGTCGACTTTTGGGATCTCAACAACATTTGCCCTAAGGATGACTTTCCAATCCCTATACCAGAGTTGATGATTGATGCCACGACTGGTTATGAGGCAATCTCCTTTATGAATGGTTCATCCAGCTACAATCAAATCGGTATGGTGCCAAAGAATGAAGAACTTACTACATTTCGTACACCCAAAGGTATTTATTGCTATAAGGTAATGCCTTTTGGTTTGAAGAACGCTGGCGCCACTTATCAAAGGGCTATGCAGAATATTTTTAATGGTCTACTCCATTAAAATATTAAATATTATGTAGATGATCTAGTGGTGGAGTCAAGAAAGAGAGACGATCACTTAAAAGACCTAAGAATGGTATTCGAGTTACTTTGAAGTATCAACTTAGGATTAATCCATTGAAGTGTGCCTTTGGAAAGTTTCTTGGCTTCATTGTGCGACACCGAGGAATTGAAATTGATCAATCCAAGGTCGATACAATTTTAAAGATGCCCGAACCTCGAAATATTCATGAGTTAAAAAGCCTTCAAGGATGGCTAGCATATGTAAGGAGCTTCATCTCAAACCTGGCTGGGAAATGTCAACCATTTAGTCGTCTCATGAAGAAGGACACTCCCTTCGAATGGGAACAAGCTTGTAGTAATGCCTTTGAGAGTATCAAATCATACTTAATAAAGCCACCAGTTCTTGCGGTACCCATACGTGGGAAACCATTGATACTCTACATTGTGGCACAAGAGAGTTCAGTTGGAGCATTACTGGCTCAAGAAAATAGTGAAGGCAAAGAAAACTCTCTTTACTATTTGAGTAGAATGATGACACCGAATGAGCTAAAGTATTCTCCAGTTGAAAAGTTATGTTTGGCATTGGCCTTCTCAATTCAAAAGATAAAACACTACTTTCAAGCTCATGTTGTCCGTCTTGTGTTAGGGCAAATCCCATCAAGTTTGTAATCTTGAAACCAGTCCTTAGTGATCGACTTGCAAGATGATACCTTTAATTTCAGCAGTTTGAGATTATGTACATTCCCCAAAAGGCTGTAAAGAGACAGACATTGGCTGACTTCTTGAAAGATCACCCGATACCTGATGATTGGGAACTGAGCAATGAACTTTCTGATGAAGATACAATGGTCATTGAAGCTAGACCCCCACGGAAGATGTACTTTGATGGTGTCGTACATCGAGATGGAGCTGATGTCGGTGTGGTATTCATCACTCCATAATAAGAGGTCATCCCATACTCTTTTACCCTAACAAATTGTTGCTCTAATAATATTGCTGAATATCAACCTTTAATACTTGGACTTGAGATGGCAGTTGATATGAAACAACTGCAATTATAAGTCTTTGGTAACTCCCAATTGGTGATCAAGCATCTTTTGGAAAGCTATGAAGTCAGAAAGCCTTAGCTATAACCATATCATGATTATGCACAGAAGTTGATGGGTGGCTTAGAGGAATAACCCTCCAACATATGCCAAGAAGAGAAAATAAGTAAGCCGATGCCCTAGCTGCTTGAGCCTGAGCCTCAGCCTCAACCCTGACTCTTCCAAATCAGACCCAAGTTACTGTCAGCCCAGAATAGGTAGTACCGACGTCAGATAAAGATGTAGAAAACAAGGTTGAATACCTCGTTGCCATGTCTGAAGCTGTAAAAGAAGATTGGCGATAACCTATCATTGATTACTTATGTTATGGGATACTTCCAAAAGATCCAAGAAGAAAGACTAACATTCGTCGTCGTGCACCTCGCTTCCTTTGCTACAAAGACACACTGTTCAGAAGATCATTTGAAGGAGAAATCTTACGGTGTTTGGAAGAGGAAGAAACAATTTAAGCTTTACAAGAAGCGCACTCAGGAGTTTGTGGATCACATCAGTCTGGACCGAAGCTCCATTTTTACATTAAAAGAATGGAATATTATTAGCCAAAGATGTTGAAAGATTTCTTGGACTATGATAGAAGATGCAAAGCTTGCCAATTCCATGCAAATTTCATACATTAACCCCCAGAAGTACTACATCCAACTATAGCGTCTTGGTCATTCAATACTTAGGAAATAGATGTTATTGGTCCACTACCAAAGTCTTCTGGTGGACACTTATACATCTTGGCCGCAACAGATTACTTCTCGGAGTGGGCCGAAGCTGTTGCTCTTAAGGAAGTAAAGAAAGAAAATATTGCGAACTTCATCCGAGTGAATATCGTTTACCACTTTGGAATCCTTCAATATATAATAACTGACAATGGCAAGCCGTTTGATAATAAACTGATGAATAAGATTTGTGATCTCTTTGGTTTCAAGCAACACAAGTCTTCTATGTACCATGTTGCCGCCAATGGTCTAGCCGAAGCATTCAATAAGACTTTATGTAACTTGTTGAAGAAAGTCTTGTCCAAATCCAAATAAGATTGGCATGAGTAGATGGAAGAAGCTTTGTGGGCATATAGGAAAACTTACCGTACACTGACGCAAGCAACCCCATATTCACTTGCTTTTGGAGTTAAAGCAGTTCTGTCACTTGAGCGTCAAATACCTTCTTTGAGATTGGCCATTCAAGAAGGGCTTACTGATGAAGAAATTGCTAAGTTGTATCTTGCGGAGTTAGAAGCTCTTGATGAGAAGAGTCTGGAGGTTCAACAAAATCTTGAATGTTATCAAGCCCGGCTATCTCGTTCTTTCAACAAAAGGGTTCACTTAAGGTGCTTCCAAGTTGGAGATCAAGTCCTTACAATAAGAAGACCCATTATCACTTCTCATAAGTCTGGGGGCAAATTCACCCCGAAGTGAGATGGACCAAATATCGTACAAGAGGCCTATTCAAATGGTGCTTACAAGCTCATCGATGCAAATAGCGTGAGGATTGGAACCATCAATGCCAAATTCTTGAAGAAGTACTATCCTTGAAGGAAGATGATACTCCTTAAGGCACGAGTATAAACTGCATGTATACTCCTTAGGCACGAGTATAAACTGCATGTACACTCCTTAAGACACGAGTATAAACTACATGTCTACTCCTGGCCCGCAAGAGTATAAACTATGAATAGAAAAAAAATTAAATAAATGTCCGCTAGGTTGAAAACCTCGAAAGAGGTGGCCTAGGCAAAACTTAGGACACAAAAAAAAAACATTCACCCAGAACGATGTTGTGACTTGATCCTTTTCATTGAGGTACGTAGGCGCTTGGAATCTCATTCTGAGTTCAGTTAGATGAGTGTAAAAAAAAATGTTCCTACAGTGTCTGTCATGTGAACGCCAAGTATGAAACTATTCTAATCAAATTTTGAACTTACTCCAAATATTTATGACTCAATGGGGGCAACCCGTCGAAAAGAAAAAAAATTCCTTCATTGGAATTTGAAATGTTAAAGTTCTCCAAGCCTATAACTAAAAGGATACTAAAATTTCTATGTCTTAAGGTGAACAAAAGTTGTCTGTTTGCACCTTAAGCTGGCCTCTAACGGGTTTATCCCTAAAAGGATATCGAAATTTTCATGCCTTAAAGTGGATAAAATTTGTCCCTTTACACCTTAAGCTGGCCTTTCACGGGTTTATCCTTAAAGGATATCGAAATTTCCATGCCTTAAGGTGGATAAAATTTGTCACTGTGCATCTTAAGCTGGCCTCTAACGGGTTTATCCTTAAAAGGATCTTAAAATTTCCATGCCTTAAGGTGGACAAAATTTGTCCCTTTGTACCTTAAGTTGGCCTCTAATAGATTTATCCTTAAAGAATATCGAAATTTTCATGCCTTAAGGTGGACAAAATTTGTCCCTTTGCACCTTAAGCTGGCCTTTAATAGGTTTATCCTTAAAAGGATCTCAAAATTTCCATGCCTTAAGGTGGACAAAATTTGTCCCTTTGCACCTTAAGTTGGCCTCTAACAAGTTTATCCTTTAAAGCTATCAAAATTTTTATGCCTTAAGGTGATCAAAATTTGTCCCTTTACACCTTAAGCTGGCCTCTAACAGGTTTATCCTTAAAAGGATCTCAAAATTTCCATGCCTTAAGGTGGATAAAATTTGTCCCTTTGCACCTTAAGCTGGCTTCTCACAGATTTATCCTTAAAAGGATATCGAAATTTTCTTGCCTTATGGTGGACAAGATTTGTCCGTTTGCACTTTAAGCTGAACATTGAAAAGATCCCATACTTAAAGAAAATCACTGCACCATCTTCAAGTAAAATTGGTCGGACTTAAGGTGATGGAGGCGAAGTTAAACTCTCGCACCTTAAGCCGGTGTCCACCATCTTCAAGTAAAATTGGTCGGACTTAAAGTGATGGGGACGAAGTTAAATTCTCGCACCTTAAGCCGATGTCCATCGTCTTTAAGTAAAATTGGTCGGACTTAAGGTGATGGAGATGAAGTTAAACTCTCACACCTTAAGCCGATGTCCTCTGTCTTCAAGTAAAATTGGTCGGACTTAAAGTGACGGAGGCGAAGTTAAACTCTTGCACCTTAAGCCGATATCCACCGTCTTCAAGTAAAATTGGTCGGACTAAAGCTGACGGAGGCGAAGTTAAAATCTCACACCTTAAGCTGATGTCCACCGTCTTCAAGTAAAATTAGTTGGACTTAAAGTGACAGAGGTGAAGTTAAACTCTCGCACCTTAAGCCGATGTCCACCGTCTTCAAGTAAAATTGGTCGGACTTAAAGTGACGGAGGAGAAGTTAAACTCTCGCACCTTAAGCCGATGTCCACCGTCTTCAAGTAAAATTGGTCAGACTTAAGGTGATGGAGAAGAAGTTGAGCTCTCTCACCCTAAGACGATTATTGCATATTGCTATCTATTTCAATTCTCCTAAAAAAAACAAAAAAAATAAGAGAGGAAACAAGAAAGAAAGCAAAAACACAAATAGAAAGAATGTTACCTATCAAAGCATTGTGATCTTAAAAGTTGTATATCACCAACTTAGATTGAAACAATATGCCTTAATGAGAATAAAACCCTCAAAATCTAGTTTGAGGCAATCAAAACTCCCTTTCGTGGTGATGGTTCCACATCAAGAAATAAATTATTTGGTGAGACAATGCAAATCTGGAATCCTCTGTCGGATAGCATATAAGATCGACTTCGAAAAATCATCTAGAACAATAAAAAAAGTGTTAAAATCAAAATTTTGGATATGTTATACATGCATATTTCCTACATCTATAGGATCAAACGGATCATAATTTTGGTGCTCTCACATTGAGATATAATATTTTTGGTGATGTCGCATAAATCTAAAATTTTTGATGCATTAAAACTCAATGTTGATTTGGGGATAACACCTGAAAATATCTCGATTGTATTAAATTATGAATTTTGGATATATTATAGATCTTTGTACCTAATTTCACAAGAATCAAGCTGCTTGTGATTTCATCCTTCCTACTTCAAGATATGCAAGTTTTAGTAAAGACACGCAGATCTGAAATTTTCAGCATGATAAAATTTAGGGCTAAGTTCAAAATATTATCGAGAATTATATTGAAGGAATTTAAAACTATATTTTGGATATGTTATATATCTTGAAGTCTAGTTTCTGGAATATTAAACGGTTCATAATTTCAATATTCCTACAATTAGATATGAATTTTCTACCACTAACATACTGTGCTGAAAAAAGTGACAAAAATAAGAAAAAAGTAGGAGGAAAATAACTTACCTCAATATTGTTGATGGCTTGAAAACCCCAAAATTGATATTGAAAAAGTGGGGAAACTACCTCCTTTTATAGAGTTCTAGGATGGATGTTTTCTTCTCCAATATAAATTCAAATTGGAATAACTTCCATCCCCAAATTCAAATTGGAGATTGTTTCTTTCTCCAATATAAATTCATATTGGGATAGCTTCTATCTTCAAATTCAAATTGGAGACTGTTTCCTTTTCTCATACAAATTCAAATTGAAGTTTATTTCCTTCTCCCATATAAATTTAAATTGAAAGTTAATTTCCTTCTTCCATATAAATTCAAATTGGTGGTTGTTCCCTTCTCCCATAAAAAGTCAAATTGGAGGTTGTTTCCTCCTCCAATCTAAGTTTAAATCGGAAGAGTTTTATTCCTGGTTAAGTAAGGTAATGAAAAAGTCTTCCAAAACTGTTTAAAATTGGATATCATGCCTCACCAACGGGTCTTAAGTATAGAAATTCGTCAAAAAAAAAATAAGAGAGTTTTGAGAGACAATGTCAATATGGTTTGGCTTCAAAGTTTTTGAATGAGGTGTTCTTATGTATGGAAAATCGTTGAAGCACAAAGAAAACATGTTTAAATAATCCTGCTTCAAGGCTAGTCTCTAAAATATTAAATGTCTCGACAAGTCTTGAAGTAGGGGGCATTTGTGGGCGATGCAATTTTATTAAATTTAAATTCGTACAAAATTCAGATTATATTAAATTCAAAATATATTAGTTCCAAATAAATATTGCGGATTAATATAATTGAATTAATTATTTAAGTCCAAATATGTATGGATTTAAATAAGGCCCAATATTTATTGGGTTAGTCCATTAATTTGTCCTACAAATGATGAGCCCACATTACTAAGCCCAAGATATTGTCACATTCTAGAGGCCTAAATAAGTGTCACGTGTCAAATGACGTGGCATGCCAAGTCAAGTGAAGGAGCCAATAGGACTGTGCCACATGCCAAACTGATGCAGCAGGCCCATGAGATAAAATCCCATAAAAGGCGCCATATCACTTAAATCTGATTAGTCAGAGGAAGTCCATATTCACCATGACTCTTCCTTTCCTACAACTATAAATAGGGGCCTCATAATTCAGAAAAAGGACCCAACCCCAAATCTTTAACAAGTAGCGAGATAAAACTCATGGATCAAATACCGCAATTTCTCTAAAAATCTCAAATATTCAAATCAAGTTCATCACGATTCAAGATCAAGACCGCAATATTCAAGAACAAGCTCAAAAGCCCTTGAATTCAGGCACAAGTCAAGATCAAGACCCTTAAATCGACAAATCAAGTTCAAATTCAAGATCAAGCTTCAAGCCCTTGAATTTATATTTGAAAAGGCTAATCAGAGGATTCATAGAGATTGTAACACTTGCATTGAAATCAATAAAATTGATTGTTCCAATATTTTCTTGTCTCGAATTATTTATTTTCGCCTCGAGAATTTTATTGTCCAACAACCATCATAAAAAAACTTCATTTTATCCTATCATATGCTTTCATCATATTTTGTTTTATGACCAGATTTGGTGGTTTACCTCTTTTCCTTATATCAGTAATTATTTCTTGTACCAAAAGAATATTTTCTGCAATACTTCTTTCTTGGACAAAACCTGGTTGTTTGGATGAGATAATACTACGCAGCAGTTTCTTATTTCTCTCATGAATTATTCTTGAGAAGATCTTATTGATAAAGTCGCTCAGTGAAATAGGTCTAGGATCTGAAAAAGTACTAACAATTACCTTCTTAGGAAGAAGTGCAAGGTTTGTGTGGGTAATAAACCTTGGCAATCCTGATCCAGTATGAAAAGCATTCGCCACCTGATGAATATGATCTCCAAGTATATCCCATGTTTCTTGAAAAAATATTCCTGTTATACCATCTGGACCACCAGCACTGCACCTATTCAGTCCCATCACAACACTTCTAACTTCTTCTTTGTCTGGCATAAGAAGTAGTTCACTATTTTGTTCCTCTTTGATCAGTTTTGGCAGGTTATACTGCATCTCAAAGTTACCCATATCTTTTTGCTTAGTGAACTATTTCTTGTAAAATTTCAGTACATTATCTGTTTTTTCATCTTGGTCTTCCAGCCAACATTTTTCATCATTCTGAGTTCTTTTAACCTTTAACCTACTTTTTTTTTACTATTGCATGAAAGAATTTTGTATTTCTTTCTTCATCTTTGAACCTCTCCATTCCTGCTTTCTGCTTCCAGAATTCTTCCTTTATATGCAGATATTTATTTAGCTTTGTTTGTGCCCCTTGTAGTTGTTCTCTATTTTCTCATGTAGGATTTTCCTCAAATTATAACTCCATTGCCTTATAGTATCCTCCGGTGTAGCAATATCCTTGGATACATCACCAAAAGTCTCCTTGCTCATTTTGCATGTGCTTTCTTCACCTTCTTCAACTTATGATGGAACATTATGAAGAAATCTATTTTAAAGTCTGTCTCCCAATTTTGTTGAGCCACACTTTTAAATAATTTTTTCTTGACTCAAGTTTAATGGGTTTGACAACCTTTTCACTGTTGCTTCTTAGATTAATCAAAAGTGGTGCAATATCTAACCTAATTCTGATCAAATGTTTTAGTTCCATAACTGGATAGGCTAAATCATCTTATCATTGCACAATATCCTATCGAGACTTTTAAAAATGTTTTCTTCATCTATTCTGTCATTCCACCAAGTACACTTACTGCCTTTAAATCCAATATCTTCCAAAAGGCATATATTTTTATAATGATTAAAGTCTGCCACCTTAGCTTCTGTGACGGTAAACCCCCTAATTTTTCTTTACTGTTACTGATTATATTAAAGTATCCACCAACCATCCATGGAACCTGTACATTATTTGTAATTTCCTCCAAAAATTTCCACAGTTGACATCTTTCTTCTTGATTGCACTTTGCATACACCAAAGTTAGTACTACCACCCGATCTTAAGCTTGGTTAGATAACCGCAACATTAAAGCCTGCTCATCATCTTTAATTACTGTAACTTTCAAAATTTATTTATAAATGCCCATATTTTTTCATTAGAATTTGTGATTGCATGTTGCATCCCTAGCTTTGTTATGTACCTTTCCAACTTACTAGTGCGTTGAAAAGCTTTCATAAGACCAATAACATAAAATTGATATTTCTTATGCATATTGACTAATCTAGTGAGTGCTTTTTATTTATTTACAGATCAGATATTTCAGATTATAGCATTCATTATTGACTAGTTTAATTTATTGTACCCCTTGTCACCCTTAGTAATGCTTGCACAACTTTTTTATCCCCTCATATCTTCTTTTTTTATTTATCACGTGGGTTTTTTATATTTTCAGCATGCTTGGGGATTAATCCCTCATTCTTGCAATATTTTTAATAGTCTTCTTCAAATCCATTGTGTCCATATCCTCCTGCTCTATTTCTTCTTTGTTATACTTATTTATGTCATCTCTTATTGTCAGAGGAAGTACTTTTTCATTATCCACTTCAGAAAGCACCAACTCTCCTATTTATTGTTGATGATCTTCTTCTGTATTTTTCATTATTTGCTTGATGCCTCTATCTTCTCTCTTATTTTTCTTGCTATCATCATGCTTTTGGTTTTGATTCCTTGTTGCTCCATTTATTGAAGTAGTTTTACGAAAGCTATTTGTGACCCAGGCCTTTGTGGATTTTTTTGTGGACTCCGTTTTCTCAATACCTTGCTCCTCTTCTTTACTCTTGCCTATATTATTTTCTTTCACTGTATTTTCTTGTTCTTCCGCATGTCTTAAGACATCAAAGAAATTCTCATGCCTACTGTTTATCTATCTTTTTATGTGACCATATTTATCTTTTTATGCCTATTTTTCCTTATTTTCATCCATTCCATTTTATTTTGAACATTCCCTATTATCTTCCCACTTGTCAACAATTTTCTTTGATTTGATGTTGATCCAGTTCATTTTTCTTTCTTTTGGTCCTCAGTATATTTTTGTTCCAGAATTTCAGAGTGGATTGTCCAACAATTGGTTTCATCATGTCCTTGCAGACAATATTCCTTATAATATTTGGCCATGTAATTATATTGAATTGTGATCCATTTTGATTTAATACCCCCTATAACATCATCTTCTTCATTAATTCTTACCCATTGTGGTAGCTTAGCCACTAAATCTATCTCCACTTTCACCTTAGTGCAGCTTGGACTTATTTGATTTTTTGTGGCTAAAAATCGTCAAAGGTTTCCCAACAGCAGATGCAATTGAAAAAATAGTTTCTTTTGCAAAGAAATTTGAGAGGTAAATTAGGCAATGAAATTCATGCAATTTCTATAGTTGTTTCAACATATGGTTCAAATCATGATCCCATTTAAGCATACACATCTGCCAATACATCTTCCATGCTTTGACATAAAAAGTTGAAGTTGATAACAATTGCACATAGTCTTTCAAACTGGTCTATTTGATCAACACATATCATGCATCCAAAACTCTAATTGTACACTCAATTTTAATGTCACATTATCCCGGTATGCTTCTTCTTAATTCTTTTATATCAGGTTTGCCATATGAAATTTACCAATGATTGCATATTAAATTTTTCTTCAGAATCAAAGCTTTTACTTTTGATGTTTTTCATGTGATATTGGACTCCCCATGCAACATGATAAGTGATTTTGTGGTACTATAGAAGTTTCAATATTTGGTTTAGGTTTAAATAATGATACTGAATTCTTTCTGGTTAAAGAATCTGGAACAATTAGGAGATTCTATACGTGGTATTGCCTCATCAGCGGAGTTTTCTGATGAGCTTTCTTTTAGAGGGTCTGATTCCGGAAGATGACCTGATGGAGGAAGACTTGAAGGTTGGTGAGCCTTTGTCGAATCAGAACCAACACCAATGCATTGCGCTCGAATAGTTGAGTGGCCGCCGGCCAGCAACTTCTGTGCATAAATATAGATTCAGTCCTCGTACCTGGTCCAACCTCACAACCCTTCTCAAGTCGAAGTGCTGCAAGCGAGCAAAGAAGCATTTCTTGTAACCAAAACAAAAATCCCATAGATCCGCAATTGTTCTGGACCACGCCGCTAGATTGAGACTATTACCTTTGTATTTGAGGACCAACAGAGAGTAGTACAGGAATATTCACCTATTGTCCATTGACTATGCCTTTCGGCATGATCATAGGCCCTTAATCACCCTCCGTGGATAATAGCTTAGAGCAGTCTTCTCCGGTGATTCTGAAACTTTAGGGCTAGGTGTGTTTTTTCCTGGTAATGTTGGAACATTTCCTAGTGGAATATCCCCACTGGCGGCTGTCATTGCCATAAATCGCCAATATTGCTATGCTATGAAAATAAAGGTAATTTGTGTACGTATTTGAAATATATAT
>NC_061117.1:67625104-67685128 GCF_002878395.1 Capsicum annuum
AGATCGATCTATAGATTTAAAATTTCTAAGATCACAATCTTTTAATCAAGCATCTTCCAGCAGAAGAATGTCCTTTTCTAGATCTCCAGTCTCTTAGTCTGTGGAAGAAAGGAAAGTAGCATTAGAAGATATTGAAAGAAAATTAAACGGAGTTGATTTCTCAAAAATAATTCCAAAAGTAGAATATGAATCTATATATTTAAAAACTAAAAAATCAATAAGTCCCACTGCTAGTGAAATGCTAGGGGTAAGAAATTCTCTATGCATGATTAGGTTAGATTTATATTTGAAACTAACTTTGAATATTTAGATAAATTATGGAATAGTCAAAAAGATTCTATTAAAAAGGAATGGTATAAACAAAAATATTCATTAAAAGAAAGATATTCTTTTAGAGAAAAATGGTGCATTGATATAAAAAGATTATGATTTAATATTGAATTTTTTAAATGGTTCGAAATTACAGGCAAATTAGATGATCTAAAGGATTCGTTAAACATTATTGTTAGTAAATGGTATACTACTAATAATAAAATTATTGAATCAATAATTCCTCCGTTAGAAGAAATTAGCCTACCAGTAGAGGGTAAAATTGTTACTGCCTCACCTTTTAAATTAGATATAGTAGATACTAAAGGTGATCCTACAAATATAGATATAAATAAAATACTCCAATAAATAATTATACAAATCAATTATTTTATGTGGTTTCTAAACAGATTCTCAAAGCTGATAATAAATCAACTTTTAAAGATAAACCAAGTTCTTCTTATTATGATAAAAAATTAGAAACTCATCCAATTTTTAATTACCAGAATTCTCAAAAGATAAATTTCCTCAACTTGAAAAAAAGTTTGAAATAACCGATGATATTTTAGGAAAAATTAATGAAAGATTAAAATCCGAATTAAAATTCACAAATGACAAGGTTATCAAAACTTTATCAAAGAAAAATGATAATAAAATTAACAAACTTAGCTATAATATTAAGCGAAAAAGAATTATTATAAAAAGACAACATTTCCAGATATGCAGTATGAAGAAAATGAATTTCTATCTCATACTTCACATTTTGGAAAAGAAGTCACGGAATGAAATATTGATGGATTAGCAGAACATCAAATATATAATAAACTACATGAAATGGAAATGGCCATTACGGCATATAAAATTGCCAAAATGACAGATAAACAAGCAACATTTATGATTATATTAGGTTTTACAGGTACTATAAAATATTGGTGGGATAATTGCCTTACAGATAATAATAGACAAAGCATTTTAAATACTACAATTATTACTCAAACTATTAAGACTGAGTCAATAGGGAAAACCGTTGAAAATCAAGTCATAGAAGATGCTACCACCACTTTGATTTATAGTATAGCTAAACGTTTTATAAGAGAACCTCAACTTTTTCAAGACAGATGTTTAGAGATATTATCAAATCTATCATGTCCAAAGTTAGATGATTTTAGATGGTATAAAGATGTTTTCTTCAACAAAGTCATGATTAGAGAAGATTGTAATCATGATTATTGGAAGAAAAAATTTATAAGTGGCTTACTAACATTATTTGCAGAAAAGCTTAGAACAAAATTAAAAGATAGATTAGAGAGAAAAATTCCTTATAGTAATTTAACTTATGGTGATATTATAAGTTTTATAAATGTCACAGAACTAGAATTATGTACAGATATTAAGCTTAAAAATCAACTAAAAATAGATAATAAAATAACCCGTAATGAGTTAGGAATTTTTTACGAATACTTTGGTTATATAAAATTATCAGCCCCTTCAAAAGAAGCTACCAACAAGATTAAAAAACAACATAAAATTTATAAAGATAAATTTGAGAAATCTCATTACTATAAAAGACGATTTAAAAAGCTAAAAAAGCTCTTGAGGGAGAAAAAAAACAATAATGAAACATGTTGGAACTGAGGTAAAACTGGACATAGGGATAATGATTGTTGAGTTCTAAATAAAAAGAAAGACAAGATACATATGGTAGAATTAGGAAACAACGTCAAAGAAAAATTATATTCAATTCTTGATCAAAATGTAATTAGTTCTTATTGTGACGAAAGTCTCATTGATGATAATCAACTTAATGTTGCATATAACTCAGATAGTAGTGGATTAACAGACCATTGTAATTGTAGCACTGTAATTTGCACTCGTGATAGTCATTCTATAAATGTTATCACCAATAATAAAGAGAAAGATTCCTTATTTGACGTGATAGATAAACTAGAAGACCCAACTCTTAGGAGAAAATATTTAATAGCCTTAAAAGATATTGTTCTTGATCAACAGGTTGATAATAAAGAAATTATTTAACACTTTAATATGAAAAATGTATTAAATAAATTTAAAGAACATAAGTCTAAAACAACAATACAAGATCTTCAGAAAAAATTATTATACCTAAAAGAAGAACTTAAGTAAGTTAAGCAGAGACTTAACAATCTAGAAATAGAGTCACTTGATAATAAAATATTAAAAGATTTTACTCAAAACCAAGATGAGTAAATAATAACGTTAAAGAAATAGAGTCTCTAGAAATAAAATCTCTAAAAATAGAATCTCTAGAAAAACATCCTATAAACAAATCAGGAATTAATGCAATTCCTATAGTTAAACCACAAAGTTACCATATACGAATTACTATAGTTATCAATAAAGATTATAAAATTCATAAGATTGCCTTATTCGATATAGGTGCGGATGAAAATTGCATTATAGAGGGATTAATTCCTATAGAGGACCTAGAAAAAGGTCCTAATCACTTATTTTCCGCAATAGGGGAAAAATTAAAAATAAATTATAGACTCCCTAAAGCCCGTATTTGCAATGATGGAGTTTGTTTTATTAATAATTTTGTAATTACTAGAGATATCAATGAAGAGATAATATTAGGTCTTGTTTTATCACTCAAATAAAACCTTACATTGCCGAGCTAGATGGAATCCACACCACTATTTTGGGAAAAGGGATTATTTTCCACTATCTCAACAGTATATCAAAAGAAGAAAGTAATTTTTTAAAAAATCAAACTATTTTTTAGAGAAAATTCCGTCCAATGGGGATTAGAGAAAATCTAATCCACTATTAAAGGAAAATTTTATAGTATCATGAGATATCGAATTTCAAAATTCAATTTTATAAAAAAAACAAAAAGAGTCAACAAATTCGATTTCATAAAGGGAGAAATTCTCTCCTAAAAATTTTTTAGCAAAATTTTTCTACAGGGAAATTATGAAACCTGGAACACCAGGATCAAGGTTAAGACCTCCATTCCAGCCTTTCCGATCAGAGGAAAAAATGAAAAGATCCTTCACTGAAGAAGATAAAAAGTCAGATAAAAGGTTAAAAAATAGGTTTTCAGTCCTGACAGAGTTTCCGTCACTACCAAAACCTACCATTCCACTATAGTCAAAAGAGTCCATTACCAGTGTACCTAGAATGCAACCACTTAAGCAGATATTTAAGGAAGAATACTCACCAGCTAATAAAATATTACCGTCTAATCTAAAGATAGTTATGCGATGAAACCACTGGAAACCAACTCACAAGCAGTCTCCCCAGTCACTTTGTAAAGGAAAGAAGAGCAGAGTATTCTTGATAAAAAGCAATTCGAGATAGTAGATTTAGATGTATTGCTAATAATGGCACTTGATAAAAAGTAGAAAAAATTTTGAGTACCAGAATTGTTAAAGCCCTATTATAAAAATTGGGACTATGTAAAGACAGATGATCCCCTCAAGACCTGAAGGTATTATGAGTTCATATGAATAGATATGGATACATTGTAAATTGAGTACAAATTAGCAGATATAAGTGATCCCAATAGTATTCAGTTATAATGCCCCATATTTTCCTAGCATAATATAAGTCCCAGTGCATGAGTATTTATTCATAAAATTTTCAAAAAACTCATTATTTTCTAGTTTAGATCCTTCCATTGTGTAGGAAATTCAGTTAGTTTTCCAATAATATAAAATTTGCCTAAATTCGATAACCAGGTAAGAAGTTATGGCAATTTTAAGTTTCAGTCGTTAAAGACCATCATTTTGACCCTTAGCGCATTGCGGAGTTAGTGTAAATAGCAATTGTCAATTTCCATTGTTGCTCCGAGATAGTGGCGCATCACGCTGTAGGCCCAGTTCATAATTGATAATTCCAGTGAGGCAGCGCTATTATGGCGCGCCACATCAATGATGAAAATTAGAATCAAAGGGGCACCGCAATTTCCTTGCGTCACGCCATCAGCCCAGTTCCCACTTGTTAGTTTCTAGTGACACGACACGATAGCGTCGCATCGTGCCAGGTGGCTATTTTGGAAAAATTCGACGAAAATTAAAAGTTATGCCCAAGGGTCAAAAGTACTTTCCCCTAATTTTAATTTGCCCAGGTGTTCTTGTAAGCCCTATAAATATTTTTAAACTCATTATTTTAATTATTTTCTCCCAAATCAAGAAGCTTTCTCTCTCAAATCAAGAACCCTAGCTCTTCAATTTCAAGGCCAATCCTCAAAAACTCACAAGGAGCTTCAGGAAATTCATCAATTAAGGTATCTTAGACGTTCATCAATGGATCTCTTTCGCCCATGGAGTCCAAGCAACCCTTTTAAATTATAAAATTGTGATCTTTTGAAGTTATTGTATTTTAAATTGTGATTTCACCCATGAATCTCCATGAACTATGATTCTATACCATGTTATCATGAAATTATTGTTATTATTTATTCCTCCATGTTTTAATGTTGTTATTTATTGAACAAGACCTTGATTTAACTCTATTACGTCGGATTCATGATATTTCTATATGTTTTAGGACATTCCTATGATTGTTTTAAACTATGAACTACAAGTGTTTGATAAAATGCCTACAAGAGTGATTGATTTAAATGAAAGCCTTCATGTTTTGTTCTTCAAGCATTAGTGTCCTTTTACTTTTATTATTTTGAGTCCTGGGGGTATTGAATACTCGAAATCCATAGTTGATTACTTAGTCTAGTATTATTACATTATAGAATAGTCTTCAGATTATATTATAAGCATTATCAGAATAGTTAGATATCAGTCATTCAACTCAGAAAAGTCTAGTCTCTCTGTGTCTTTCAGTTAGGAGTAGAATTTAGAACCGAGCGAGTGCAAGGATGGCAGCTTTCCCGTTAGATAGGTAGAGTCATTAGTAGCAGTCCCTATACTCCAGAACTATGTAGATAGGGTAGGATATGAGTAGTCACCCATTAGATTAGGCTTGACTATCTCGTAGGGGTCGCCCGCCAGTTCAGGCTTGACACTCTTAGTCCTTTGGATATTATATTAGTTTAGTGGATCCATACTGCCATTGTTATTACCCGTGTCACGGTATTAATACCCTTTCAACTAGGGTTATAGGTTGGACCCTAATTTTCTTAAATTGGGGAATGTCAATTAGATGATACCTCCCACTGTCTCAGATATAGTCTCAGTTATAGTCCCAACTCAGTTATTCAGTCTTAGTGTTGTTGACTAAAGCATACAAATTTTAGTTTACAGATTTTACTCATTTTATGTTATATGCTTGGTGATTCATCCTCAGTATTTACAGATCTTTATGTATTTTCAGTATCTATAGATTTCATGCTTTTTATTCAATACTCCATGCTTTACATGCATATCCATTTAATTATTATTATTCCTATTTATGAAACCATGTATATTAGCCTACCTTATTTAGCATACCAGTACATTCAAAGTACTGATCACATACCTTTCTTTTATGCTATCATGTATTATATCATAGGGGCTAACGCTTAGTTCCTGGATAACACTTAGTCCCTCAGATCATCAGCAGCACTATAGCAGTGGTGAGTCCTCATTATTCGAGGATATATTATATTACTTCATGTCGTTATCTCAGTATTTAGTAGAGTTAGTTAGGGCCTGTCCTACCAACTTACAGTATTCAGTTTAGAGGCTTTTCAGACACTACCGTTTGCTATTCAGATTTCAGTATTATGCCAAATTCACAATTCAGTAGTCATTTAATTATTAAAATTTTATGGCATTTCACTTATTCTTCCACATTCATGATTATATTATTCAGTACTCATAGTAGGTACCAGCTTATGGGTTAGCTTGTGGTCCTCGGGATCATAATCACTGTGTAATGACTAGGGGTTATTCTTGGGTCGTGTAATGCCCCATACTTTTCCTATCTTGAAAAGTTTCCCCAAGAATGTTAAAAACTTTATTTGAAAGATGAATCCACTTTTGTACATATGGTATTTTCAAAATTTTCACTTTTTATCATGTGGAGAATCGAATAAGCTTTCTATTGATACCAAATTCATCCAAATCCAACACTCGGGTGAAGAGTTAGAGCCATTTTAGTGACACAGTGTATCACCTGAGCCTTTAGTGCATCGTGGAGATAGGTCAAATGGAAATTGTCAATTTCCAGTGTTGCTCCATGATAGTGGCATATCGCACCAAACTTCCAGTCATAGACAAAGTGACAACGCGATCTCTCCGCATCGCGCCACCGTACAATTTCCCATTTGTCACTTTCTAGTGACTTGGCGCGATAGTGGTGCATCGTGACAAGGATGAAAATTGAGAAACTTTTTTAGAAATTAAATATGTGTCCTAGGGTTAAAAGGGTCAATTTCCCACCCTATATAAGCCTTATAACACAATATTTGGCCATAATACAATATCTTATACTCAATTACTCTCAAAAACTCTCAAGAACAAGCCCTAGGGTTATCATAGAAGGTTCAATTCCAAGAGAATTCACCGTTAAATTTCAAGAATCTCTCCGTCAATCTTCATAGAATCACAAGCTAAGGTATGAGTAGCGTTAATTCATGGACTTCTTTCGTCCATGAAGCCCAAGAATCTTTTTTCTAAATTTAAGTTTATGGATTTCTTTATGAACTTCATGTTGGGTTTGTTTTGTTTATGTTTAGGATGATCAATTGAATTCAAATCCATGTTGGCTGATGAATTTTATATAGAATTGATTTGTATAGATGTATATTCATGTGAACCTATGAATAAACCCTAGGATGATGAAATTAGAGATGAATCATGATGATTAATTATTGTATAATGTTATCTACATATGCTATGCCTACAATGTATTTGATTAAATGCCTAGATGAAGGAACAATGCGCAACTAGTATGATATCATGAAATCCCCATGTATGTACAAGCTTATGCATATCACATGTTTGATGAAGTGCTTCAATATAAGAATTATGAATTATGTTGTTGGTCATGTGTTCAAGTAAGTCATTCCATGTCAGTTTCTTCTCATCGAGTCCTGGGAGTACTTGTACCTGAACATTTAGCTGTGTGCCTAGAGCCATGTCATGTTTTCATGATCTTCTCAGTCAAGCTATGATCCATAGAACTCAGTCAGTCATCTAACTTAGGAAATTTTAGAAATCTCAGTAATCTCAGTAGTTCAGTAATCTCAGTGATCTCATTACTAAGTAATCTCAGTAACCTTAGTATTCTCAGTCAATCTCAGTAACTTCAGTATTCTCAGTTAGTCCTTAGAACTCAATACATTTTGTTAGTAAAAAAAACTAAGTAAATTCAGTTTAGCTCTGCTAAAAAATACCACTAGTATCAGTTTAGTTCAGTTAATCAGTTTAGCTTAATTAATCAATTCAGTGTCTTTCTGATAGGAGTAGGATTCAGCACCGAGCGAGCCTAGGGATGGGTACTCACCCGCTAGATAGGACTGAGATCCCTAAGTTCTAGAACTACGTAGCCAGCATAGGTATGATATGTCACCCGTTAGATAGGACCGTTATACTCAGGGATCACCCATTAGCGCATTTAAATGTATAGGACTGATCCCAGGGGTCACCTACTAGATTAGGACTGACTCTACAGCAGTTGTCTTTACCAGTGGTATGGTACTGAAACCCTTCTAATTGGGGTTACAGGTTGGACCCCAGTAACCTTAGTATGGAGCATGTCGGTTAGAAGAATACATCCCTCAATTTTAGTTACCGAATTAAGAATGTCATATATAGTTAATTCAACTTAATAGTATAGATTTAGGACTGTCAGATACAGTCAGTCCTTATCATTATAAATAGACTTTGGGATTACCCATTAGATAGGATTGATCTCAACTATGGTTAATCAGTAATGGTATCATTAGATTTAGAGATCACCCACTAGATAGGACTGATCTCAGATTCAATTACTCAGATACAGTATGGAACTCAGCTAGTTCTATCAGATTCAGGGCTGTCAAATAAAGTCACTTATGTTATTAGTCATATCAGTTATCAGAACTTATGTTATCAGTATTCAGCTTTAAGACTGTTAGACACAGTCAACCAGACTAGTTTTTGATAATCAAAACTGTCAGAAATAGTTATTCATGTATCAGTAACATAGTATCAGTCCCTCAGATATTAGTAATTCCATGTTATTAGTAAACTCAGTAGTCAGAATTTAGCATTCAGTCCTATCACAATGTCAGTTATAGTTACGTATGCATGCATGTATTCTCATGTTCATGTTAGTCAGTCAGTTAGTATTGTTCATGCATATGAACCTATTGCATTAAGCCTACCTTACTTTTATACCAGTATATTCAAAGTACTGATGCATTTGCGCTATGGTGTCTTATGCCATAGGTTTAGAAGAACGATCTCCAGAGCATCAGTAACATCCCGGTTCAGCAGTCAGAGTCAGATATGAGTCCTCATCCTTCTAGGACATGATGATTACACTATTTCAGTTTTTAGTTTATTATAGTAGATAGATTTAGTTGGTGATATTTCACATCAACTTCTTATTCAGTTTAGTTTAGAGGATTTCAATCTATAACATGTCAGACAGTTATTTCGGATTTGCTTTGCTATTGTTATACCATTTTCAAACATTGTTTTATTAGATGTGTATCCAGTTTGAACCTCATGGCATTTCAATACATGTTTCCATATTTATACAATATATTATGTAGTGATTAGGAACAGATATCAGTCATGGGTTAGCTTGTGCTCCTTCGAGGTCATGCGCACTGTGTGGCGCTCCGAGTACTAGATCTGGGGTGTTATAGGTTGTTACAATCTTGGTATCAGAGCCTAAGGTTTTAAAGTATCCTAGAAAGTTTGAAATCCATGTCGAGTAGAGTCTTGTGCATGGGTGTGTAGCACGCCACACTTATGGACGAAAGGCTACAAGGAATTTGGGAAAAAGTTTCCCTTCTTTCAGTATTCATGTCATGCGAGTGAGCATGAGCTCAAGTTAAACTCCCTATATAATCAATTTCTTTCTTCCATTTATAGAACATGCTCCCTAGAAGAATGGAAGAAGAACAGAAATTCAGCCATCCTCTCAGCCCATCCAGGCAGATCCTCTGGAAGAGCATGTCTCTCACACAAAATTCAGAGCTACGTTCACTACTCTAGCCAATTCAGTAGCAGCACAAAATGAATGACAAACTTGGTTTCGGCCAACCCAATAGCCAATACTGCTGCTAACAAAATTTGGGATTTCACCTAGATGAATCCTCTATCTTTCACGGGATCTAAGTTTGTAGAGGATCCACAAGAATTCTTATATATGGTTAGAAGGTAACGGATGCTATGAGGGTGACATCTAGTCAGAGTGCCGAGTTGGATGCATATCAATTACAGGGTGTAGCCCATACTTGGTTTAAGAAGTGGAAAGTTGATAGGGGTGTAGATGCAGGGCCGGTGGAATGGGAAGAGTTTGACACGGCTTTCTTAGATAGATTCTACCCATTGGAGTTAAGGGAGGCCAAAGTGTTAGAGTTTATTAATTTGAGGCAAGGCAGCATGAATATGAAGCATTATTCCCTCAAGTTTACTCAGTTAGCTAGGTATACTCCTCATATTGTAGCTGATAATCGGTCTAAGATGAGTAAGTTTGTGTTTGGCGTATCTGATAGTATGGTCAAGGAGTGCAGGACCGCAATGCTGATTAGTGAGATAGGCTTGTCTAAGCTGATGGTCTATATTTAACAGATTAAGAAGCAAAATATTGAGGAGAGAGAGAGAAAAAAAGAGAGCTAGGATAGGTAGTTTTAATTTTAATCAGCTAAAGTCAAAATGTGGTAACCGTCTTCAGTTTTACTAGAGGTCTTCAACCCCAGTACCCTCTTCAGCCAGTGGTTCAAACTCAAATTCAGGAATGATAATAGGGATAGGGCCCCAGGATCAAAGTTCCAGGTCAGTGTTAGCAGTGTTTGTACCAATATTTTATGTTAGAAGTGTGAAAGACACCATTAGAGAGAGTGTAGAGCAGGTAGTGATGTGTTCTTTGGGTGTCGAAAGCTAGGCTATCTGATTCAGAAGTGTTGGATAGTTCCTCAGAAGGGTAGGGATGTACGCCAATAGAGCTAGTCCCATCAGTCGTCAGTTCTATTAGGTCGGTCGACTCAGCAGGGTGCCGCTTCGAATGCTACGAGTGGTCAACTTTCGAACAGATTATATGATCTTTAGTCCCACCAAGATCAGGAAAATTCTCCTAACATATTTATTAGTACATTGCAGGTCTTTTACTTACATGTTTATCCTTTACTAGACCCTTGAGCTTCTCTTTCTTTTGTAACTCAATATATAGCCATCAACTTTGAAGTTAGTCCCAAAATGCTAGTAGAGCAATTTTTAGTGTCTACCCCAATAGGCATTTCCATTGTAGCCAGATAGGTATACAGGAGCTGTTCGGTCACAATATCTCAGAAAGTTACCCCAGTTGATCTCGTGGAGTTAGAGATGATGGATTTTGATGTCATTCTCGACATGGATTGGCTCTACTCATGCTATACCTCAGTTGACTGTAGAAACAAAATAGTTTATTTTAGGTTCCCAAATAAACCATTCCTTGAATAGAAGGGGAGTACTATAGCTTTTAGGGGTCAGTTGATTTCATACCTTAGCGCGAGAAAGATGATATCGAAGGGGTGTAGTTACCATCTTGTATGAGTCAAAGACTCTAACTTAGAAATTCCAACTCTTGAGTCTGTTCCAGTAGTAAATAAATTCTCATATGTATTTCCTGAAGATTTTCCTGGAGTTCCTCACGAAAAGGAAATCGACTTCGGAATAGACCTTCTCCCAGATACTTAGCCTATATCTATTTTGCCATACAAAATGGCTCCAGCTGAACTCAAAGAATTGAAAGAATAGTTGAAGGATCTCTTAGATAAGGGATTAATTAGACCCAGCATTTCCCCGTGAGGCATACATATTCTATTCATGCATAAGAAAGACAGTTCTCTCAGAATGTGCATAAATTACTATCAAATGAACAAGGTCATAGTCAAGATAAATATTCACTTTTTAGAATCGATGTCTTGTTTGACCAACTTTAGGGTGCTAGCTAATTTTAAAGATAGACCTCAGATCAGGCTATCATTAGGTTAGGGTCTGGGAATGTAACATTCTGAAAACAGCTTTCCAAACTTGATATGATCACTTCGAATTTCTAGCCATGTCCTTTGGTCTTACAAGTGCTCCAGCAGCCTTCATGGACTTGATGAACTGAGTGTTCAAGCAGTACTTGGACATGTTCATCAGAGTATTCATTGATGATATTTTTGTTTACTCTCGTAGCGAAGATGATCATGCAAAACACCTCAGAATAGTGCTTCAAACTATTAGATCCCATCAGCTATTCTCCAAATTTAGTAAGTCTGATTTCTGGCTAAGATCAGTAGCGTTCCTTGGCCACATCATTTCTGGTGATGGCATTAGAGTTGATCCTTAAAAGACTGAGCCGGTGAGAAACTGGCCTAGATCCATCTCTCCATAAGATATCAGGAGTTTCTTGGGTTTAGCTGGCTGTTAAAGTTGGTTTGTTGAAGGGATTTCTTATATTGCTTCCTCCATGTCTAGATTGACTCAAAAATAAGTTAAGTTTCAGTGGTCAGATTCTTGCGAAAAGAGTTTTCAAAAGTTGAAGACTCGACTCACCTCAGCTCTAGTCTTGACTCTACCAGATGGTTTAGATAGTTTTATTATGTAATGTGATGCATCCAGAGTATTTTTGGGTTGTGTCCTCATGCAGAGAGGTAAGGTCATAGCCTATGCCTCTAGACCGCTTAAACCCTATCAAAATAATTACACTATTCATGATCTTCAGTTACCAGTTGTAGTATTTTCCTTAATGATTTAAAGGCAGTACTTATATGGGTGCATGTAGATGTGTTAACTAATCATAAAATCCTTAAGTATGTGTTATCTCTGAAAAATTTAAATCTACATCTAAGAAGGTGGTTGGAATTATTGAAGGATTATGACACGAGTGTTCTGTATCATCCGAAAAATGCCAATGTAGTGGCTGATGCTCCTAGTAGATTGTCTATGGGCAGTTTCGCTCATGTTGAGGATGGTAAGAAGAAGTTAGCTCAGGAAGTTCATCAGCTTGCCCTACTAGGTATCCTCTTAGTCGACTCAGCAGAGGGTAGTGCGTGGGTACATAGTAGCACCAAATCATCTCTAGTTTTTGAGGTGATGGAAAAGCAGGATAGAGATCCTAGTCTAGATAAGTTAAAAGAACCAGTCAGAGATCAGAAGGTGGAGATTTTCTCCCAAGGGGGAGATAGTGTTTTGCATTGTTAGGGTATATTATGTGTTCCTGGTGTACATGACTTGAGGCAACGAATTCTTGCTGAAGTGGATGATGCGCGTTACTCTATCCATCCAGGGGCCATTAAGATGTACCATAATTTATGAGAGATCTATTGGTGGAGTGGAATGAAGAGAGATATTGTAGAGTTTGTAGCTAAGTGCTCTATATGCTAGCAAGTTAAGATTGAGCACTAGAAGCCCAGTGGATCCATGCAGGAGTTCAATATTCCCATATGGAAATAGGAGAAATAAAACATGGACTTTGCGACAGGTTTGTCACGTACCCATCAACATCATGATTGTATTAGGGTTATCATAGATAAGATAACCAAATCAACTCATTTCTTGCCAGTCCATACCTCTTATTCAACCGAGGACTATGCCAAACTCTATCTTATTTCTAGAAAACATTCCAAAAGGGTCTTGGTATCCAAGTTTATCTCAGTACAGTTTTCCACCCTCAAACTAACATCAAGCAGAAAGGACCATTCAGACTCTATAAGATATGCTGAGAGTATGCGCAGTTGATTTTAATGGTAGTAGGGATGACCACTTGCCTTTGATTGAGTTCTCATACAATAACAACTATCATTCCAGTATCCGTATGTCTCCATTCGAGGATCTCTATGGTAGGAGATATAGATCTCTGATTGGTTGGTTTATAGTAGGTGAGGCCGCAGTAGTAGGGCCTGACTAGGTATTTGATGCGTTAAAGAAGGTTCAGTCGATCAGAGAAAGGCTTAGGGCTGTCGAGAGCTGACAGAAATTGTATGCAGACATGAGGAGAAAGGATATCTAGTTTGAGGTCGGTGACTTTATATACTTGAAAATCTCTCTAATGAAAGGATTGAAGATATCCGACAAGAAAGGGAAACTCAGTCCCTAATATGTCGGTCCCTTCAGAATTCTCAGTCATTTTGGAAAGATCGCTTACAAGCTTGAGTTGCCTTCAGATTAGCCTCAATACACCCAGTGTTTCATGTCTCATTGTTGAAAAAGTGTATTGGTGATCCAGCTACAATTGTTCCTTTAGAAAGTGTAGATATTTAGAACAGTCTTTCCTTTGAGAAAGTCCTAGTCGAAATTCTTGATCAATAAATTCGTAGAATAAGGAACAAGGAAGTTCCACCAGTCAAAGTTCTTTGGTGGAATCAGTCCGTTGAGGTAGCCACTTGGGAAGCAAAGGAAGATATGCGGACCAAGTACCTTCATCTCTTCTCCACGAATCCAAATTCAGTATCTGGTACCAAATTTTCTTAAGATTTTTCTCTATCATGCTAAGTTTCAGTAGCACATCATGTTCATGTCAGTCATGCATTCGTGAATTAGTTCAGTCATGCATTCTATGCATCAGATATGCATGTTCAGTTTGTAAGCTTAGTTCATCAGTTTTCCCTCAACTAAAGCAGTTTCATTCGAGGACGAATGATCCCAAGGGGGAGATATTGTAACGCCCCATATTTCCCTAGCATAATCTAAGTCCCAATGCATGAGTATTCATATATAAAATTTTTGAAACACTCACTATTTTCTACTTTAGAGCCTGCCATTGTGTAGGAAATTTAATTAGCTTTCCAATGATATAAAATTTGCCTAAATCCGATAAACGGGTAAAAGGTTATGGCGATTTTAACAAGGTTATGGCGATTTTAACTTTCAATCATTAAACATCATCATTTTGACCCTTAGCGTGTCACGAAGTTAGTGTAAATAGCAATTGTCAATTTTCAGTGTTGCTTCGCGATAGTGGCGCGTTGCACCATTGGCCCGATTCATAATTGTCCAATTCCAATGAGGCAGCCGATCATGGTGCGCCGTGCCAATGGTGAAAATCAAAATCAAAGGGGCACCGGGATTTCTTTTCGTCGCACCGTCAACCCAGTTTCTAGTTGTCAATTTTGAGTGACATAGTGTGCTAGTGTCGCATCGCGCCAGGTGCCCATTTTGAAAAAATTCAATGAAAATTAAAAGTTTCGCCCAAGGGTAAAACAGTACTTTCCCCTAATTTTAATTCGCCTATGTGCTGCTTTTAAGCCCTAAAAATATTTTTAAGCTCATTATTTTAATTATTTCCCCCCAAATCAAGAATCTTACTCTCCCAAATCATGAACTTTAGCTCTCCAATTTCAAGGCCAATCCTCAAGAACTCACCAAGAACTTCAGGAAATTCATCAACTAAGGTATTTTAGATGTCATCCATGGATCCTTTTCATCCATAGAGTCGAAGCTACCCTTTTAAATTTTAAAATTGTGATCTTTTAAAGTTATTGTGTTTTAAATTGTAATTTCACCCATGAATCTCCCTGAACTATGATTCTATACCATGTTACCATGAAATTATTGTTATTATTTATTCCTTTATGTTTTAATGTTGTTATTTGTTGAACAAGACCTCAATTTAACTCTAATATTTCGGATTCATGTTATTTCTATATGTTTTAGGACATTCCTATGATTTTTTTAAACCATAAACCTCAAATGTTTGATAAAATGCCTACAAGAGTGATTGATTTTAATGAAAGCCATCATGTTTTGTCCTTCAAGATTTAGTGTCCTTTTACTATTATTCTTTTGAGTCCTGGGGGTATTGAATACCCAAAATTCATAGCTGCTTACTTAGTCTAGTATCAACGCATTACAGAAGAGTCTTCAGATTATATTATAAGCATTATCAAAATAGTCAGATATTAGTCATTCAACTCAGAATAGTCTAGTATCTCTGTGTCTTTTAGTTGGGAGTAGGATTTACCACCGAGCGAGTGCAGGGATGGAGTCTTCCACATCAGATAGGCAGAGTTGTTAGTAGCAGTCCCTATACTCTAGAACTACGTAGCCAGCATAGGATATGAGTAGTCACCTGTTAGATTAGATTTGGCTATCTCGCAGGGGTTGCTCGCTAGTTAGGATGACACACTTAGTCCTTTGGACATTATATAAGTTTAGTGGATCCATACTGCCATTGTTAGTACTCGTGTCACGGTATTAATACCTTCTAACTTAAGTTACAGGTTGGACCCCGTTTAGCTCAAATTGGGGAATGTAATTAGATGATACCTCCCACAGTCTCTGATATAGTCTCAGTTACGGTCCCAGCTCAGTTATTCAGTCTTAGTGTTGTTGACTAAGCATAAAAATTTTAGTTTACAGATTTTACTCAGTTTATGTTATATGCTTGGTCATGCATCCTCTATATTTACAGATCTTCATGCATTTTCAGTATCTACAGATTCCATTCTCTTTATTCAGTACTCCATGCTTTACATGTATATCTAGTTAATTATTATTATTCCTATTTATGAAACCATGAATATCAGCCTACCTCATTTAGCATACCAGTATATTAAAAGTACTGATCACATACCTTTCTTTGGTGCTATGATGTATCATAACATAGGTGCTGACGCTTAGTTCCTGGATCGCTCTTAGTTCCCCAGATCATCAGCAGTACAATAGCAGTGTTGAGTCCTCATCATTCTAGGAAAAATTATGTTACTTTATGTCTTTATCTTAGTAGTTAGTAGAGTTAGGTGGGGCCTGTCCTATCAACTCGCAGTATTTAATTTAGAGGCTTTTCGGACTCTACAGTTAGCTATTCAGATTTTAGTATTATGCCAGATTCATAATTTAGTATCATTTCATTATTAAAACCTTATGGAATTTCAGTTATTCTTCCACATTCATGATTATATTATTTATTGCTCACAGCAGGTACCAGCTCATGAGTTAGCTTATGGTCTCTCGAGATCGTAAGCACCGTGTAACGACTAGGGGTAGTCTCGGGTCATTACATCAATATTGAAATTTTACAATTAAAAGGATATTTATCCCATTTGAATTGTATGTAGATCACCTACATACACCTATTCCTCTTTCGAGAAATCATCAACCTCAGACTTATAATTGGTACGATTATAAGGTGGTCTCGAATAACTTTATGTAAGTTTGGCCCGACACTCACTCTTGGTTGGTGAAATATTTAGAGCAATTGAATACTGCTGTAATTTCTCGATAGTTCTATGACTGGCGGAACCAGTTTGGAGGAAATAAACAGGTATTGTTTGCACAATTTCAAAAATAATTTGAAAAGTTCTAGGTAGAGCAGAATATTTCTGCACTACCGAAAAATGTTTAATGGTGTAAATTTTTATCGCTAAAGAAATTTTATATATTATCTATTGGTCCTTTCAAATTCATGAAATCAAAAGGATCAAATACTTAAGAAAAACCATCAAGATCAAAGTCTGGAGTCCAATGGAGAATCCAAGAATAAGCTCATCCTCACAGAAGGAAGCACACCTCTCCAAGAAGGAATTAAAAAGAAGCCTCAAAGAAGCCTTGTCAAATCTAGATAATGAGAATAATTCAAAATAAATTATGGAGTTATTAAATACTGCATCCTATCATGCCAGCAAACCTAGCAACGAGGATATGCTGGACCAAAAGGAATAGTACAGGCGTACCTTGTAAATTGAAAGAAAGGTGCCCACACTCTTTCAAAGTTTGAAAAGCTACTTAATGGACTCCACAAATACAATAGCGACTAGAAGACGTGACATCAATCTTCAAGGAAGAAAAAGCCAAAATCTTCTCAAAATCATCAAATGGCAAGTTCAAGATAAGGATGAAAAGATAGTCTGAGACACGTGCAGTACAAGTGAATAAGTCATCAGCTACTCCTAGATAGACGTAAAATAAATAGCTTGTATTAGTGTACTGATAGATGTAAGGTAGATAGAGTTTATTAAATTCTATTCAGCACTTCTGAGGCATATTTAAGGCTTTCAATTTGTAATAGCAGAGAGTATTATGAAATTTCCTAAGTCAGAAATCTCTCTACCATCTCTCATAGTTCCCATCTCCCTTAGTAAAGTTCTCTCATTTTTCCATATTAATAAAAAGTTTTTTGTAAGTACAAATTTCTCTATTTCTCTACCGCTTTAATTAATAGTACTTTGATTTTATTTTGTTGTTTTAAATTTAACTTTAAATCTTATACTATTTTTAAAGTAGAGGTATCCGTTTAATAGCAGTTTAGACGTTGGTAAACCTGTAATTTTCCATTGGATTAGCTCTGAGTATGGCAAAAAATAGAGCCAGAACCAGAGGGTGTTCCTGTAGCCAAGCCTATAGGAATAAAATAAAAAAAAATTTGAAGAAGAAAATTAGTAATTACTGTACACAAAAATACTTATTGTGGTAGTAATATCTAAAGTAGATTTGGTCCTAGGATAGTGTTTTCTCTCTCATCTGCAAAAATCCTAATGAATACTTCAACCAACCAAAACATAATAAATAGTGTTAATATTTCTGCTATCTCTAGTAAAATTGCTAAAATAGAAAGTGATTTACAGAATTGGAATATTTAAAAAGAAAGTTTTAATAGAGTCAATAAAACTGGACACTTTGATTTTGTTAAAAATTATAATAGTAAGACTTCGGAATCTACTATTGGAATTAATAGAAATATTGAGACTGTTAAATTATTAGCAGTAGAAGATATTATTAGATATAGAAAAAATTACAGGTTCCTTCATATAGGTCTTGTTCAAGTAGCAGTTAAACCATTATATAGATTAGGCCTAGATGTACCTATATGTCTATTTATTAGAGATAATAGGTTATTAAAATTTAAGGATTCATTATAAGCTGTATTACAAAGTAATCTCGCTAGTGGCCCAGTAAACTTTAATTGTTATCCTAATTTTTCAATAGATATTAATGATCAAAATATTATGGATACATTAACATTAAATGTTAAAACAAAATATATGAATAGTAAGGTAAATACAAAAGAAATAACAATAATATATAGAGTATATTACAGATTAGTGAAAACAACCTTAGCCCTAAGGCTAAAATAATTAGTAATAAAGGAGCTACCATGCTTATGGAAGGTAACCTTAATCATAATAATACCTTTGTCCAAAAACTGATAAAATGGGATGATGTATTAATAAAAGATGATTGACATTTCGACTCCATAACAGAGCCAAATCCCCTGATAATAATACATGCTGCAACCATGGAAAAATAAGACATAAACTTAAAAATTGCAGAATCATACATAGGAAAGACATGATAAATCTCTTAAAACTAAGAAAAGATAATTAAAATAATTAATCTTCAAAAGGAAATCTTAATAGCATATACAGTAATAAATTAGTTAACCATTGCAAATGAACCAGTACACGTTACACTTGCAATAATCTTTCTATAAATGTTATTACTAATATAAACAAAGAGGAAGATGTCTTATTTGATATAATCAATCATTTAGAAGATCCAACCCTTACGAAAAAATATTTAATAGCCTTAAAAAAATATTGTTCTTAATCAGCAGTCTAATAAAAAATTAATTGAATTCTCTAATATGAAGGAGATGTCAAATGAATTCAAAAAACAAAAACTTAGAAACAACTATATTGGACTTTCAAATAGAGTTACAATATTTAAAAAGAGCTGCCAAAAAAATTAAGAAGGAATTTAGTAATGAATCACTTGCTCACACTAGTAATTTAACTGCTAATAAAAAATCAGAACCATATCAATTAGAGTTTGGAGAGACATAAAAAATGCAGAAAAATGATAAAGATATTAGGTCTCACAAAAATCAATCAAAATTTGACCAAATTAAAAAAGATAAAGCAAAAAGTTACCACATGCCCATTACATTAGTTATAAATAAAAATTACATAATTCAAAAGTTGGCACTATTTGACACAGGAGTCGATCGATACTGCATCATTGAAGGAATGATCCCCACTAAGTATCTTGAAGAAGGTACCACAAAATTATTCTCTACAACAGGTGAAAGATTAAAAATAAATTATGAGCTATACAACGCACACATATGAAAAGATGGAATTTACATAAATGATTTGCAATAACCAAAGATACAAATGAAGAGATAATTTTAGGTATACATTTTACAAATCAAATAAAACCTTATACTGCTAAATTAAACGACATCCACTCCACTATTTTGGAGAATTTTTTTTTCTATTATCTAAATAGTTTATCAAAAACAGAAAGTGACCTTATAAAAAATAAAATAGTCTTTAAAATCAATTTAATTTCACAACAAATAAATTATTTAAAAGATAAAATAAAAATTAAAAGAATTGAAAATTCCCTTTAAAAACCCCAGAAGTAGAGGCAAAAATTAAAAATCTACAAGAAGTTATAGAGCAAGAGGTCTGCTCGGATTTTCCTAATACCTTTTGGTAAAGAAAAAGGCTCATAGTTGAGTTATCCTATATTGAGGGATTTGACGAAAGGTTATTCCAACAAAAGAAAGACCCATTCAAATGAACTATGAATTAATGGAATACTGTTAAAAGTAAATTAAGGATTTATTAGATAAAAAAATGATTCGACCTTCTAAATCACCTTGGAGTTGTTCAACCTTTTATGTTAATAATAGTACTGAAAAGGAAAGAGGTGCCCCAAGACTAGTTATCAATTACAAGCCTCTTAATAAAGTATTAAAATGGATTAGGTATCCGATACCTAACAAACGTGATCTTCTTACAAGAACTTGTAAAGCTAATATTTATAACAAGTTTGATATGAAATCAGGATTTTGGCAAATACAAATTGTGGAAAAAGATAAATATAAAATAACCTTCAATGTTCCTATTGGATAATATGAATGGAATGTAATTACTTTTGGACTAAAAAATGCTTTCTCTGAATTTCAAAATATAATGAGCAATGTATTTAATCAATATAGTCAAATTTCTATAGTCTATATAGTTGATGTTTTAATATTTTTAGAAGATATTGACCAACATTTTAAACACCTCCCGGTATTTTTTAAAATTGTCAAACAAAATGGGATAGTAGTCAGTGCTAAGAAGATTAAATTATTTCAAACCTCTATTAGATTTCTCGGTCCCAACTTACATCAAGGAACCTATAAACCCATTTGTAGAGCCATAGAGTTCTCCTCTAAATTTCTAGATGAATTAACTGATAAAACTCAGCTCCAAAGATTTTTATGAAATCTCAACTATGTTGCAGATTTTATTCCTACTATTAGACAGGTTTGTAAGCCTCTTTATCAACATCTTAAGAAAAATCTAGTGCCTTGGAGTATAGAGAACATTAATACCATTCAAAAAATTTAATCAATATTTCAAAAACATCCATGTCTAGGGATACCGCACCCAGAGGCTCTCATGATTGTAGAGACTGATACCTCAGACATAGGATATGGAGGCATCCTTAAACAAAGGATTTCCATAGAATCTACTGAACAATTAGTAAGATTCACATCAGGAATCTAGAATGATACTAAAAAAAATTCTTGTACTATTATTAAAAAGAAAATTTCGGCTGTAGCACTATGTATAACTAAATTTCAAGGTGATTTAATAAATAAAGAATTTTTACTAAGAGTAGACTACAAAGCATCCAAAGATATTTTACAAAAAAAATAATAAAAATTTAATTTCTAAATAGATACTTGCTAGATGACAAGCTTTGTTATCAAGTTTTGATTTTTTTTATAGAATTTATAAGGGAGAAAACAATTCTCTCCCAGATTTTTTGACCAGAGTATTTCTTTAGGAAAAAATGAGGAGACCCGTAAAACCCAAAATAAAGACGAAGCCTCCATATTGGCCTTTTTGACCCGAACAAGAAATAAAAAGGCCTTTTACAGATGAAAATAAAAATCTAGATATCAGATTTTTAGTCCTGGTAGAAGTTCTATCTCTGCCAGAGCCTACCACTTCCCTACCATCAAAAGTATCAATGAAACTGCTAGAGGCATACGCATAGGAAGTCTCCTCAGTCACACCACAGAAGAAGGAATAATCGAGTATTCTTGATAAAAAGTGATTTGAAGTAGTAAATCTACAAGTACTACCAATCAGAGCACTTGATAAAAATTACAAAGGCGCGAGAGTAGTTAAAGCCTTGTTGTACAAAGTGAGGCAAATAATCCTGTCGATGCCCAAAGAAATTAGGGAGTTAATTTTAACAAAGTATTTCTACTCTATTAAAGAATATTGAGTCCAATCATTAGTTACTGTTTTTATTAACAGAAATGTTTTAAATAAGCAACATATTTTGCGAAATTAATAGCTTTGCCAGATTATTGCACTCAATAAAGTTGCATAACAAGGTTAGAAACATTTTGGGTCCTTTACTATATTTTGCAATAAATAGAGTAGATAAAATACTTTGCGTAAAAATATTTTGTGTAAAATACAAACTATTAGGTAAAATATCTCTACATACTAAAGGATTTTCGTATATTATTAGTCTTTTAAAAAGTTGAATATTTATGGTAAAATAAATCTATGTCTGGTTCTTTCTTATGGACTAAAATAGATACTGCAATATCTATTCAAAAGGGAAGACCTAAACATTCAGCAGGAATTACATTCAATAAAAGAAAAACACCATATAAAAACATGCCACTTCAAGACGAAAGAAAAAAGACACAACAATGGTGGACCCCATAGAATCCACCCAAAAACCCATGCCACATCAAGACAAAACAATACAAGTATTCATGTCACAAAGGACCATTGTCCTTGGACATTCAATCTTTAGTCAATATGATAGTTTGCCATTATATCTTAGACCCTAAGAGAATTCTTACTAGTGTTGAAGCTAGACCTTGTTGGAGAAGATTTGGGGCCTATTGTATGAGGATAACAAGATATGTGGCATTTGGGACCAGGTTTTTAGAGGTGAGTTTATGAAGGTTTATATGATTCTGAGGTTACCCTGAGATTTGATGGATGTATTTTTTGAGGGTTGGAGATTTGATTTAGTTGATAGTGAGGTTTACAGATTCAGATATTCTATTCACTCTGGGAAACTAAGATATATAGAGATTTGAATTATTAATGGTAGAGAGATATAGAAAAATTTATTGCTCAGTAATTATGTTGTGAATAAGTGAAGGATGACCATCAAGACCATGTGAATTACTTTAGAGATTATCCATTCTTGAGTAGAAATAGCAGCGGATTGCCTTTGACTTCGTGGGTAGTTTCCATCACACATCTTATGGATTTGATAGTATTTGGGACATCATGGATCAATTGACTAAGTCTTCCCATTTTATCCCTATTAAGACTTTTTATAGTGTCGAGAGGTTAACTTGTATCTATATTTGAAAGGTTCTTGATCTTCCCTGGGTGCCTATGTCTATTATTTTATATAGAGACTCTATATCAATTTTTATCTTTCGGAGGGAATTTTATGAGGCGTTGGGTATCAGGGTTGATTTAGCATCATTTTTAATTCCCTGAATGAAGGCAATCATAGCAGAAAATTCATACTTTTAAAGATGTTCTCTATACGTAAGTTCTAAACTTTTGAGGTCAATGGAACTAAATTTGAGCCATGGCGGAGTTTGACTATAATTACAACAACCATTTGAGTATTCAGATGGAACCATTTGAGGTATTGTAAGGTAGAAATTTGGATCTCCGATAGTTAGTTTGAGACTTTAGATATTAGGCCTTGTGGTACTGATTTGCTTTGTGAGTCTTTGGATCAGATTCAGGTGATTTAGGATAGTCTATTGGCATTTCAAAGTAGGTATAGATCTACGCTAACCGTTGGATTTATGCATTGAGATTTAGAGTTGGGGACTAGGTATTTCTTTAAATATTATCCATGAAGGGTATAATGAGTTTTGGAAGAGGGGAAAGCTCATCCCCAAGTCTATCAGACCCATTGAGATACTTCAAACAGGTGTTGAGGTATCCTATTAGTTAGCTTTTCCTTTAGCTGTTTCAACCATCTATCTCATTTTCCATGTATCTATGTTCCATTATAATATTTTGGATGAGTCTCGTATGCTTCTATAGGACCTAGTTCAATTGGATGAATGGTTGACCTTTATTGAGGAACTGATATCTATCCAAGACATAAATATTAAATGGTTGAATTCTATAGACATTACTATGGTTAAGGTTTATCAGAGATGCCATCCAGTCAAGAAGGATACCTGGGAGACTAAGTTTGAGATACATATCCAGTATCCTACATATTTAAGCCTTCATGTACTTCTTAATCCTTTACTTATACGGATGCTAATCATTTATCGCATATTATTCTTTTTTTGTAAAATAAGGTCTCAAGTCTAAATATCAGGTAAATAACCTTTGATGATAATTTTGAGGCTTCATCAACTCTAGAATGTCAATTTTAGGCTAGGGGACCTTTGTTATGGGTCTTGAGGCTTTCAGACTCACTTTGGGCAATTGGGTGGATTTTAGTTAAAAAAAACCACATTAGGAGTGGGATCCATTTTATATCAAAATGACCTCGAATGGAAATTTTGATGGATCCATTGAGTCTAGAATGCTAAATTTGGTAGGGTATCCTAGTTCATTTGTGTGCATGGGATTCCCAACCCATTGAGTCTAGAATGCTAAATTTGGTAGGGTATCGTAGTGCATCTACATTAGTGACATATATACCACTTTAGTTATATTTGTATAGATGCATCATCTTATGCAGCTCTAGACTACTTTAGCAAAGGTCAGTCAGTCAAGGCTTGGTCACAAAAGCGATAGCATAGCCCATTTAGCAGTCATTTAGTTATTAATGTGGCCCTCATTGGTGATGCATATATATTTAGTGATTATCATTTCCATAATTTATTCTAAGTAAAAAGCCACCATTAGAGATAGTGTGACCTAAAAATCTTTAGGAGATCGTCAAATTAAAGCTAGTATTAGCTTGGGGAAGGGATTGTGATCATTTAAGCATCATTATTCAATAAGTTTTTGACTTAATTTTTTCTCAATTAGTAGTTTAAATTCTAATTTTGTTGAATTATATTGGGAGTATTTTAGACTTATTTGAGCTCGAGATTACGCCTATTTTTTTGGAAAATAATCCTAAAGCTGATAAATATGTTGTGATAATTTAAATTTTATAATTCTAGAAGCGGGCCTCACATGGGATTTTAAGTTTGATTTCTAACCCAGAGAATTTATACATAATATAGGTATCTTTAGTCTTATATTAATGTATAAACCATTATTTTGATGGAATGATAGTAGTTGAAAGATTTTTGAAAGGGAAAATCTCCATAGTAGAGAATTAATGTAACACCCTAGTTTCTGGACCTTAGAAAATTTCCTTGATTTCTAGTTTCTAGGCAAGATTCGACTTAGGTAACAAGTCATACACTTGGGTATGGGTGGTATGTCCAGTCGTATGCTGATCAGTGTTGGTTAGTGGGATAGATTTAGTTACTAGAATGGGTACGACCTGGGTGGTACAAGTCGTATCGATGGATACGGACTGTTTGGTTACTTCACTTAACCCTGAACTTGGTAACTTAGGTTTGATCTTGGTACGAGTGGCCCACCATAAGCTATAAGCTAGGGTAGGAGTCATACATAGGACTCGTACTGGGGATAGTGTTCAAACATAGTGGGATTCTATTCTACCAGGGGTACGAGTTATGGGTAATAGTTGTACACTTGGACAATTAGAATCACACCAAGTCCCCAGCTAGTTTACCACTCAACTGGTCACCCACGATCGTGATAGGAGTATTGCCATCGTGGTTGGTCTAGCAGGCAAGTATCCCAGTTGTGACACCCCTTTTGCGGTCGTGATCTACCTACTAGTCAAGGTACTATGATCGCAAACCATGGTCCGCAATCACGAGCTCTGTATATAAATACTTGTTTTTTTTCATTTTCACCACTTTTGAGACCTGAAGCTTAGGGTTTTGTGGTTTTGAGCAACTTTCTCCATTTCTAAGACTGGGGCTCTATTGCACTAATTTTAACTAATTTCTTCCATCCTTAACATTAATTTCATGTTTTAAAAATGAATTAAAGTATGGAATTTAGGGATTTTGGCCCGTAAGGCCTAAAAATGGTATTCATCCTATTTAATCTCCAATTTCACTTCTTTTTTACTTGAGTGAGTTTCTAATCCAATAATTATCTTTTTTCCCTCAACTTCACCTTATAAAAAACTTTGATTCTCGATTATTAAATGAATTTAGAAGATTTTACTTGGTAAAGTTTAACTATGTTTTTTCTTTGATTTGGACCTTATTTTTAATTCGCTTTTTCTTGGATTTTATGTTATAGCCTAAAAATATTGGGAACACGATTTTAAAATAAAGTTATGATTTTCTCCTTTTTTGAAATCTTATTTCGGAGATCTGTTTTAACCCCCATTTTTAAATAGGAAATATGGATGTTGTTGGCTTCCTTTTTACACATAGATTCTATATTATGATGTTTTAGTTGATTCTAGATCCGTTCGGAGTATGTAGGGCTTAGGCATCAAAGTATTGCAGACTAGTTTTTGGCTTTTGAGGTAGGTTATGGCTTAACTTCTTTATAAATGGGTTAGATAGTTAATGTTTTAATAAAATTATGTGAAGGGTAGGGGAACTAATTATTAAAATAGTTTTGTTATTGAGTTGTGCCCGTGTGGGGGCGTGTATTAATGTTATCTAGCAAATTAAAACATTATGTGCTATATACGATCGTGTTAGGTCTTGTATGATGTTGTTGGCCTTGTGTATGGGAAATTAGTGTATCTTATTTAATGAAAAAGCCTAATATGGTATCAATGGAATTTTTTGATGTGTTTCACTTATTTTTCATACAGTTCATGATCAGATTCATGGAAGCTTGGAAATATTGAGTGGATTATCGGCTCATATGTCGTATATTGATTGGTTATTGGATATTTCTCATTGTCGAATAGTTGTGAACATTGCATCATCATCATCATCATGGCATCACACGCATAATTTCACCTGTTCATTATATGCTTTATTTGTTTGTTGTATGCTTTATATATAATTATTGCTGTTGTATGTTGTAGTTGATTTGTGTCGTATGTCATGTATGTGCTATTCAAATACTAGGGATACTAAAAATGTTGGAAATACTAAAAATACTATTTGTCGTAGGGAGACATTGATGGATCTAATAGATTTTGATATATTAGACTTTGATTTTATTTTGGAGATGGATTGACCCCATTTGCGCTATTTGTCTCTTGATTGTAGAACCTGAAGGATCAGTTTTCGATTCTCGAATGAACCAGTGATTGAGTGGGAAGGTAGTTTTTAGTACCTAATAGAAGGTTTATTTCCAGTCTAAGAGCCCAAAAATTTATTTCCAATGGGTGTCTATGCTATCTTGTTTGGGTTAAGGATTCTACTTCTGAGGGCCCTTCTTTGCAATTTGTTCCTTTTGTCAATGAGTTACCCAAGTATTACCTGGTGATCTTCATTGTATTCCTCTCGATAGGGAAATAGACTTTGGGAGTGATCTTTTACCGAATACTTATCCTATATCTATCCCTCTTTATAGAATGGCTCTGGTTGTGTTGAAAAAGCTTAAGAAGTAGTTAAAAGATATCTTGATAAGGGTTTATTCACCCTAGTGTTTCTTCATAGGGTGCTCTTATGCTTTTTGTGTCTAAAAAAGTGTCCTTTTGAATATGTATATACTATCGGCAATTGAATAAGGTGACAGTGAAGAATAAGTATGCTCTTTATTGGATTGATAACCTGTTTGACTAGCTTCAGGGTGGTAAGTAATTTTCTAAGATTGATCTTCGGTCGTGTTATCATCAATGGAAGTTTAGGAAAGCGGATATCCTCAAGACTACTTTTCGTACCCAGTATGGCCATTATGAATTATTGGTCATGTTGTTTGGTTTGACTAATGCTCCGATGGCCTTTAAGGATCTTATGAACCAAGTATTCCATTCTTTTTTTGATTTATTCATCATTGATTTTATTGATGACATCTTAGTATATTGTAAGAGTGAGGAGGACCATGCCAATCACCTCTTATAGTGTTGCAGACTCATAAGGATCAACGATTGTATGCTAAGTTTTCAATGTGTGAGTTCTGGTTGTGCACAGTGACCTTCCTTGGTAATATTGTTTCTAGTGAGGTGATCATAGTGGATCCACAAAAAGTTGTGGTCGTTAATAAGTGGCCTAGACCCACGACCATAAAGCACCTTGGGGACCCTATTTCTATCCATTATCAGTCAAATACACTCTCTCAAACTGCAATACCCCATATTTTCATACTAGAATTCTAACCGTCGTTCCTGTGCGTCTAATCTCTAATCCAAATGAGTTGAATGTGAATACAAGTTTCATGATCTTTATCCTAGTATGTGAAGTGCTCTTGAGGTCAACAATGTTTATATAAATCATTTAGAGCCAAGTTGAGCTAAGGCCATTTGATTTGTCTAACATTTGATATTCGATTCTACAAGGGTCTACTTCAAACGTGTATATTTCTTAATATACATGAAATTTTTCATCCCAAGTCCTATCAAATTGTAGATAGTTGAATTATCTTTCCTACGATACCAATTTTGCAAAAATCCAATACCCGAGTGATGAGTTATTCCCATTTTACTGAGAGGCAGTATGGATGTGCGATAAGGTATGCGACATATACCTTAGCTTGTGCGATAAGGTGGGCGGTGCATGCCCTCGCATATGCGATCAGGTGTGCGACGCACACTTAGGGTTTCAGCAATGAAAACACTCTGTTTTTGAGTTATTTCGAGGATAACTAAGCCTTTTAACATTCCTTACACGTCCCTAAACATAACCCTACGAATTTAACTGCTCCTAAACACATCATAACCCTATTATCAGTCTAAGCACATCATTCAAGAGCACAATAAGAGCAAAATAATTAGGGTTTCACTATCAACATTTGAAGGTCCAATCTTTCAACAATTTCGTTACTATAGAGGTATGTGGGGTTTTCAACAAGAACATCCTTTTGTTCTTGTACCCAAAAATTTGTATTATTTTATGAAGATACATGAGTTTACTTGTTTAATTATGAATTTGAGATGGAAACTATTATCCTATATTCTTGTTCAAGAAACTATGATATTTTTGTGATGTCTTAAAGATAAATTCCTTGAGTTTTGATGTTAATATCATATTTCAAGTTGAATTTCTAGATTTTCATATGAGTTATACTTGGTTGCTATACAAAGTATGAATCTTGAAATGTTTTGCTCAAGTGTTGATATATGAGATTTAAATCCTCTTTGAGATTGTGATCTTTGGTGAAGTAATGTGTTATATACACCTTGATATTTGAATGATTTGACCTTTTGGTCTTGAAACAGTTATTTTTGAACTCGAATGAGAAAAGAAATCCGCATGTTGATTTATTATAAAAAAGAGGTAGCATGATGGCTCCCGATATGAATTGTTGAATTGCGTTGTTGTGGATTTTCTTTTGAAATGATCTGAGCTCATTCTGAGAGTAGTCTTTAGCACCGAGTGGGAGGTATAGCTGTGATTGTTACTTTCTTAGAACTGGGCTCCTGTAGGATGTGACCTAAGGCTGATTGATATAGTGATCACTAGTGAACAAAAGATTAAGGTCCTACTCCGATGGCAAGGATAGGACAGCTCTCCCCAACGTGGGTTGGATGATTAGACTCCATGTAGCTCACATGGATTATGTCGGTTGTAAGAGACTCCCAATGTGGGTGGGTGTGTATTCTCCTATGTAATATGAAAAGTCTTATTCTTCTGGAGTTGCAACTCGGTCAGATTGCATGGGTACAAAATACAAGACCTCAATGAGCTTTACTTTGCAATACAGAGGAAAAACTAAAATAGGTAAATGCAGTTACAACAAGGAGTGGGTTACAATTAGAGGAGGCAATATCTTAAAAAGTTAGTCCTACAATCACTGATGATGATCCTAAGGACAATGAAGAGAAAGAGGTCGAAGAAAAAGATGTAACTGATCAAAAACATAACAAAAAGAAGACTCTACCTCTACATTTCCCTCAAAGACAAAGAAAGCATCAAGAGGAGGCCAGTTATAAATTTTTTTTGGATATTCTAAAGCAAGTTCTAGAAAATCTCTCTCTTATTGATATTCTATAGAGTGTTCCAAAATATGCGAAATACCTGAGGGATATAGTGGAGAACAACATGATTGTAAAGACTTAACGTTGATTGGCTTTTTAGATGTTATTTCTAGATGTTAAATTTGTATAGGTGTAACACGATTTGATTGTCTTAATGTTGAATTTGGCAAAGAACAAGATTGAGAACCATAAGAATCCGATTTGATTCCTTTCTTGCACCGTGAGAGTGAGTACTTGTTTATATTTTACATGTATAGAAATGTCTAGAACTTTCCCAATGTATTCACAAAGCGAAATAAAGGGTGTTGGGAGCAGGAAGTGATTTAGACATTTCTTTGTTAGCCAAATTGTAAAGACTTTATTTACCTACCCTTATGCATATCGCTAGTTAGCCCCGTTGAGCTTGTAGCCTGATTTCTTTGGTAGCCTCATGTGTAGCCTAAATCCTTTCTTTGATAGACCTTTATTTAATTCATAGCTCATAAGTGCTTTAATATAGATGATAAATGAGTAGGAGTGTGAAATTGAAGTAGGATAAACGTAAAAGTGAAGCCCTAAAAAAGTTGTTATTTGTGGGTTTAATCATGATGGTTAGGAATTATAGAAAATTTAAAAGAAAATTCAGTTTTTGGTAGCCTGATTTTTGTTACAATGAACCTATTTTCGTCCTGGTCTATTTCGGACATTGTGTACCTCAACTAAGACAAATAGCTTTAGTTGAGGGTGGCTATGATAGAGGTGCGTCACGGTACATAGGTGTGAAAAAGAGCTGAGAATTGAATTGTGATGTAAAAGAAGAATACTGCTACCATAAGTTTTTGTTAATATGCCTAATAAATTTGGGGTTAAATGAATGATGTGTGAAGGTAATGAAGTGGAAATTATGTTGATAAAATGTGAGTTCGATTAAAGATTGACATGTATTAAAGCGCTTAGGGAGATTGGTCACTATTTCCAAAATAGTTCTACCCGTCCCTTAGCCTACATTATAACCACGGAAGACCTAATTGATCCTGCGTTTCAATATTCGACTATTAGTAGAGTAGTACACTAAGGGAAAGCATATGATTCATTTTCTATCATGTAGAAATTCTTTGTTGAGAGTGACTGATTGAATATTAATACTCCCCTCATGAGAAATATTAAAAAATTGCGAGCGATATGGGGAAACTTTCTTGTTGTGAAGGTGCATGTGGATGAAAGTCTAGATTACTTATTGTTGTTTGATTGAGTTATTTGGTTAAGTTTGCTAATGAATCGGATGGCACTATTGAGATGATGTGATTTGAAAAACTTTATTCATGTGAATGTAAGTATTTTTAACATGTTTTAACATTAGTTATTGCTATAAGTTGTAAGTGCCCAATGCAAGCATAACTTTTAGGTTGTGATGTGAAGCTTAATTAGGTATTATGTTGCGATTGTTCGTGGATGAACAAGGTTCTAAGTGTGGAGTGGTGATTTGGGGCGAATTTATATGTCTAAGCACCAACATTCATCCACAATAGTCCTAGTTTTATGAGCAAAAATATGTATTTTTATTGTCTTTAGTGTACAATTGCATGATATGAGCAAATGGACATAATTAGTGATGCAGGATGAATTATCAATATGTTTTTGCTAAATGGAATACACAATGAGAAACACATGATGATTGACGCAGTGAGTTGATTAGTTGGAGTATTGCGGACACTAGAAGGAGTCAAAAAGCATGTCCGGAGAGTTGGATTTCGTAGAGGAGCAATGAGATGAAAGGAATAGAATTTTTTCCTTAGAAAAATCTGTGAATTCAATTTCCAGTGAGGGCATAAGATTAGCGTGCGTCGCATGTGTATTTCAGGGGTTCCAGGACTTAACGTAATTCTTGATGACAAATTCCAGTGGGAGCATGCGATTTGCGTGCATCACATGCTCTAATATAGGGGTTCTGTTTCTTGGCCGAATTTTCAGATAAAAATTCCAGTGGGAGCATGCTATTAGCGTGCATTTTATGGTCCACTTCAGGGGTCCATTGCCTTAGAATAATTTAAAGAGCTAAACTCTAGTATGTGCAGGCGTTTAGCAGGCGATGCACACTCCACTGCTACGGCGTACATCATGTGACGCAAGCTCTAATTCTCTAAGATGAAGCATGTGACGCATGCTAGAGTACACCCCAAGGCAAATTTTGGCCCAGTATAAAAGGAAAAGATAAGTAAGATTTCAAGGACTCTTGGAAAGCATAGCAGCGACAGAAAAGCATAAAATTCTCTCTTCTAGGGTTCTTAGAGATTCTTTGAACTTCTTTACTTCAAATTTCATCTTGGTATGATTAATTATTTATTTTGGATGTTGAATTCAAACATGAGCGGCTAAACACCCTAGTTTTAGGGTTGAGGCCAAGAACATGATTACTCTTTGCTATTTTTTATCATAGTTTCTTTTTGGATTATAATTTGGGTTGTTCTTAATTTCTTGAACTTACTATTTTGATAGTCGCCACCGTTGAAATAAATTTATATTTTTATGCGAATTCGGAAGGAGAATCTTAGGATAGAACAAAGAAACTAAGAAGTAAGATTCTTATCCTTTTATGAAATAAAGGATTTGAATTAGCATCTAAGATAGGGATATACCTAGAAGCCTTGCTTGGTTCAACTGCAAGAAGATAACTTTATGAATCTAGATAAATAGTTGTATCTCTTTGGAAGTTGTAGTTACAATATTCAATAGATAGAAGATTTGAGGCTCGGAGACCATGATCGTAGCATAAACCTTGCGAATCAACATGCCGATAACTAATTAGACTGCGATAAGCATAAAGATCTGTATGATTGTTCGAAATGTCTCAACCCTAGAATTCTCATAATTACTATTTACAACCGTGCGTGCTTTACGATTTACACAATTTTCTATTTCTTATTTATTAATTTATATTTTTATTCTTAAATTTTAAATCATCTTGATACTTTGCAACACTTAATACCTCATTGTCTAAAACTAAAGTTTGTTGAATTTCTAGTTGTTTAGTCCTCGTGGGAATGATATCTGACTGTCTCAGTCATTATATTACTTGTACGATCGCGTGCACTTGAGTGTGCGTATAATTTGCAACACCATGGTATTCCCCTACACTGATTTAATGATCAAAGGAGGTCGAGGCAAACCCCAGATTACTAGAATTGTAATGTCATAATTATAAGCTTGCACATGTAGTTGGTATTGCGATACAAACAGTGTGTGCCTCATGTGTTTCATGGTTAAATGAATCAGAATGTGTAAATATTTTAGTTGGGCTTAAAGAGGGTTGTGTAACTAGGCCGTGATAGTGGAGGTCTCGAGGGACTAATGCTGGAAACCATGCTTGCCGTCGTGGGGGTCTAAATGGCCAGATGTTCGAGTCACCCTTGCTTGATGACTGGGTAATCAAGTCACCCTTGTTATAATATATGACTGGGTGTTCGAGTCACCCTTGGTGTATATGGACATATGATTATTCTCTAGTTCGTGCGGCTAATACACACTGGGCCCTTTCAACAGAGGAAGCTAAACCCATATTGTCTGTGGATGCCTATTTTATGACGGTTAAGATACATAGTCTAGGATAATATTTTAAAGTTCATGCTAAGCCTTGTTCCCTATCCCATCATGTTATATATATATATATATATATATATATATATATATATATATATATATGTATGTATAATTTGTGCATGCAGATTTCACAGTGGTTTTGACTTGGCATTATTTTATCCTTTCCCTGAGTTACATACTAGCAATCACCTAATTAACTGTCTCCGGACGTTGTATCCCCACACAATACAAACACCAAAGACACTTCTACTTTTCTTGCGCATTGATAAGATTTCTGAGTTTTCAGCCATCAGCTTTATAGTTGTGAGCTTCCATTCTCTGGAAAGGATGTCATTTTAAAGTCCTATTTCGTCTATGCCTCAGACTTCTTCTATTGGATTCTCTTGGCTATCATCGAATGCATGTCCCAACTTAGATTGGTTTAGGTGTGTTTAGAGGCTTTTAGGATTCCTGTGGATTGTGATTATTGTTGAAATTCTTGGATTCCATTTTGAATTAGTTGAGTTTCATATCTTGCTCTATGTTCGAAACTCAGCCTATCTTTTTATATATTCGAAATTCATCCACTACTAGTAAATGTGTTCTGTTTGGACTAGGCATAGGGAGTGGTTTCCTATCCACGGCAGACTTGAGATACCCATCACGATCAGATCCTAGTTCAAATCGTGATATATAAACACAAACGATGTTGGTATACTCACTAAGAAAATTCTTAGCTTCTTAGCCTCATTACCAGCTAACTCTAAAATAACAAATTCAGATTTCACCTTATGACACCTCTCCTATGATTAATCATTATAACCACTCAAACTTTATCTCACATGTATTAGAAATTAAATCAGCATCATTATATCTTTCTAGTACAACGAAAAGTCTGTTATATAAAATATTAATATTATCCCCAATAAAGTGTAAAACTCATCTAAAGTTTAAAAATCATTATTTTCCCAAAATCATTTACTATGATAGCATGAGTAATATTCTCATTATTCAAAAGAAAATTTCCTCTAACAAACTCAATAATATTATTTTTGTTCCCATTCGGTGTTTGGTGCCCGCATTGGAGCCCCGACTAATCCAGATCGCACGTTATAGGGCCCATTAAGGTTGCAGCGTTCCCAATAGAATTTTCTCAATACCCAAGGTCAAACCCTCGACCTCTAGTTAATGGTGGAGCAGCCTCATCCACTGTACCACAACCCATGTTGGTCAATAATATTTTTTTCACGATAAGATTGCACTCATCACATCACTACTGATTATGATGAATATTTATATATGCAACATTAAAACAACATATAATTAAAAATAATATCTTAAACTATTTTATAGGAGCATATAGCATAACCTTAACAAGAAAACTCTGCACTTAAAAATATTTCAACATAATGGAGTAACTTTTCCATGCTTTATAGGATTTTTAATTTTGTATAGAACACCTATATTAAAATATTTTTAAATGATCAAATGCATTTGATCTCATATGACCAGTTACGTTACATAAATTCCAATGTACAAACATAGTAAATGCCTCAAATAACTATTCTTGAAAAGATCAACCGATTCTCATAAAACCTAATATGATACTCCCAGAAAAGAAAAGAAAAGAAAAAAAAAAAAGAAAAATTCAGATGAAAAATACTATGAATTTTTTTTGCCGTAGAATCTAAAAATCCCAAGGAAGAAGAATCCAAAAGTTTAAATAACATCAAAATATAATCTAACATATTCCAAAAAAACAGAAATCAAACAATTTTTTTTTTTTAAAAGAAAAAAACTTAATCTTTTCAACCAAATAACACTCACGATAAATCATGATTATAATATTTCTTTCCCACAAAACATATTATATTTGTTAACACCTTATATCAAATTCAAATAAATTTTTCACTCAACTTTTTCTCATAATAACTCTTGGATCAAATTAGCACAGATATTAAAATCACGTACCACCTCAAATAATGCCAATATTTTTCAAATATGAATTTAAGAAACACTTTTTTATTTTAAGAACTTGAGTAGTTCAAGAATTGGCAACATCAATAAATCATTCCTATTCTTAAACTAATTCGGTGTCGAACACAAAATTATTTTAGTTATTAAACATGCTTAATAGTATCCACATCTAACATGCAAACTCATACATTAACCACAAAGATCCATTTAAGAAAATAATCACAACAATTATATCATCCGCTTAAACAAACTTATTTTTATTTAGTTGGATTATGATCTTTCCGAATCTTCTTCTACATTGAGGAGTATATAAGTTGCTATAGAAAAAATATAATTATTATTTCAGACTTGTTACCAAGTCTTTTCATTAAGAACAATAATAAAAATGGCAAGCCTACATACCTGTTTTGTTGAACAATAACAAAATCTGGAGTGCACCAATTACCAAACATCCACGTTAATTTTGGTATACAATTCCTCTTGTGTTTGCAGCTTTTTCGTTTGCAGTAACATGTAAATTTTCCTCCAAGGTCATAAGGCAATAATGAAAATGAGAAACAAAGCTTAACAATTCAAGTTCTAGCATTATAGAACTTTTCTCCTAAACCAGTAACCTCTTAAGTATTTTTGTAAGTAGAAATATCCTGAAGATTGTTGTAAATCTTACGAAAAATATTTCATCACAAATACTTGTTGGGAATTCCCATAGCTAGAGGCATGCCTCGTGATACTGTCCTTAAATGTACTTCACTCGATATAGGTGTATCTCCAAGGATTCAACGAACTCTTCTGGTCGTAATTATGAGTCAAAACTAACAAAGATTAAATACTTTTATGGGAAACCACCACAATAACATGAAAAGAAGAAAATGTTGATTTGTCCCTTTTTCTATCACACAAGTCAAAAGTACAAGACATATATATATACAGTGGAAAAAAAAGTTGAGTATTCTTCGTTTCTTATTCTCCAAAGAGAAAAACGTGATAGAGAATATACATACATACACACAGTTATATATATATATATATATATACATACATATATATATGTACGGCAACAACAAAAAATCCAGTGTATTCCCACAAAGAGGGGTCTGGGGAGGGTAAGATGTACCCAATGCATACCGCTACCTCCAAAGAAGTAGAGAGGCTATTTCCGATAGACCCCCAACTCAAGATAAAGAATAGTAAATAGAAATAAGGAGTAAGAAATAATAAAATAGAAGTCAGAGAAATTCAAAATATGAGAAATAAGGCCACACAAAATTAGAAAATATGAACTAAGAAATAAGGAATAGGACACCGACCTAGTAGTAACATACACTCACAAACCAAAGACACCTGTGTACACAGTCCGAGGATTACTAACCCGGCTACACAAGATCTCTCCTAATTGCTTGATACAACCCACACACTCATACTAGCCTTCTACCTATATCCGTGACCTCTACACCTTCCTATCTAGGGTCATGTCCTTGGTAAGCTACAACTGCTCTATGTCATGTCTAATCACGTCCCTCTAGTATTTCTTTGGAATACCTGTAATCCTCTTGAAGCCATCCAATGCTAGCCTCTCACACCTACCAACTGGGCCATCCGCGTCCCTCCTCATCACATGCCCAAACTATCTCAGCCTTTCTTCTTGTATCTTGTCCTCTACTGAAGCCACTCCCATCTTCTCCAGGATAATCTCTTTCCTAACTCTGTCCCCTCTAGTAAGCCCGCACATTCAATGCAACATTCTCATTTCTGCCACCTTCAATTTTTGGATATGGAAGTGCTCAACTGGCCAACACTCTGCTCCATATAGCATGGCTGGATGGACTGCCACTCAATAGAGTTTGCCTTTAATATTTAAGGGGCACATTATTATCATAAAACACTCCTGAGGCGAGCCTCCATTTCATCCAACCTACTTCAATATGTTTAGCAACATCCTCATCAATCTCACCATTCTCCGAAATCATAAACCAAAGATACTTAAAACTATCCCTCTTACAAACATCCTGGGAGTCCAACCTCCCCACCACTTTTTCCTCCTACCTCAACTCACTAAACTTGCATTCCAAATACTCCATCTTGAACCCCTTAGACTCAAGGGTTTGCCTCCAAACCTCCAATTTGTCATTCATACCCCTGCATCTCATCAATCATCACTATAGCATTCTCAAATAACATACACCAAGGCACTTTGCCTTGAATACTCCACATCAACATGTCCATCACCAAAGAAAATAGGAATTGACTAAGAGTTGATCCTTGATACAACCCTATCTCGACTGGAAAATGCTCTGAGTCTCCTCCCACTGTCCTCACCCTAGTTTTTTCTCCATCGTACATATCCTTAATAGATCTGATGTATACCATCGAGACCCCTCTCACTTCCAAGCATCTCCAAAGAACCTCCCTTGGGACATTATCATATGCCTTTTTCGGGTCAATGAACACCAAGTATAGGTCCCTCTTTCTTTCTTTATACTGCTCTACCAATCTCCTCACCAAGTGGATTGCCTCAGTCGTCGAATGACCAGGCATAAATCCAAGTTGATTCTCTAAAATAAATAAGACCATCCTCAATCTTCGCTCAACCACTCTCTCCCAATCTTCATAGTATGACTCAACAAATTAATACCCCTATAGTTGTTTAAACTCTGATGTTACCCTTGTTTTTATATAACAAAATTAGCGTACTCTATCTCCAAGCCTGAAGCATTCTCACAGTCTTGAAGATTCCGTTAAATAAATCTGTCAACCACCTTAAACCTACCCTACCAGCAAACTTTCAAAAATTAACCGGAATATCGTTAAGCCCCGTCGCCCTACCCCTCCGTATCCTACGAATAGCCTCTATGACATTCTCAACTTTAAAACGCCTACAATAATTGAAATCATGGTTCTCCTCTGAGTGCTTCAGCTTTCCTAACTCAATGCCTCTGTCTCCTTCCTCATTCAAAAGTCTATAAAAGTACTCCTGCCATCTCTTCTTAATGTGAACATCCTCCACCAAAACCCTACCATTCTTTCCCTTAATGCACGTCACTTGATCGAGGTCACGACCCTTACGCTCCCTACCCTTAGCAAGCCTATAATTTTTTTTTCTCCACCTTTCACCTCTAACCCCCTATATAAGCTCTCGAACGCTGCTAACTTAGCAGTCGTAGCTGCTAACTTAGCCTCCTTCCTTGTTACTTTGTAAGCCTCCCTACTCACCCACTTCTCCTTTTCATCTTTACTCTCAATCAACTTATTATACGCCTCTTTCTTAATATCTACTATCTTCTTCACTTCTTCATTCTTCCACCAGTCCCCCTTATAATGTCCTACCCGACCCCTTAAAACATCCAACACTTCTCTAGCAGGCTCCGTGATGCAGCTGACAGCCCTATCAAACATAACATCCATATTTCCTCTATACTCCCACACTCCTATTCCCTCCACCTTTTCTCTTATCTCCAGTGCACTAACCAGCGTCAAGCCACCCCACTTAATTCTAGGTCAACCCTTCTCGACCCTTCTTTTCTTGCTCTTCTTAATAGATAAGTCCATCATTAGAAACCTGTGTTGGGTCCAAAAATTCTCACTCAAAATAACTTTACAGTTCTTACATAATACCCTATCCCCCTTACTAAGCAGCAAAAAGTTAACCTGAGTCATGGGTATCGTACTTTGGAAGGTAATCAGGTGATTCTCTTTCTTCGAAAAACACAAATTCACTACCACCAGTCCAAAAGCCCTCGCAAAATCCAACATAGCAGCTCACTCACAATTTCTAACACTGAAACCAAAACCACTAGGTACATCATCATAACCTCTTGTTAAGGCCCCAATGCGCCCATTGAAGTCCCCTGCTATGACAATCTTCTCTGAGCTAGGCACGCTTCTCACCACCTCATCTAAAACCTCCAAAAATCTCGACATCAATTCCTCTTCCAAGCCTACCTGCAGCGCGTAAACACTACACATATGCAGTGTCCAACCCCCAATAACTAAATTAATCTTCATCAGCCTATCACTGACCCTCTTAACCTCCACTATATATCCTCTAAGCTCCTCACCTACTAAAATGTCGACTCTATTCTGATGCCTCTCACTCTTTAAGTACCAAAGCATGTACCCATCCATATCTCTAGCCTTAGATCCTATCCACCTGGTCTCCTAAACACATGCAATAATAATTTTTCTCTTCTTAAGAATCTTCACCAACTCTACGGACTTACCCTAAAGGGTCCTAATATTCCAAGACCCTACCCTCAACCTATCTTTTTTTTGCCTCTCGCCTACCTCTAACACCCCTTACCGACCCATCCCTAACGCCTGATGTATCCCACCAACCTATCCCTTCCCTTTCCTTCTCACCCTCTTCCAAAATAGCCCTCACCCTCAACACCCTCAGACATAACCCTATTCTACCATTGACCTCTCCAGCCACTACTTAAAACTAAAACAAAGCCTCAAACTAACAAATAGATGAACAAAGCAATAGTATAAAATAGTAGGAGAAGGCACACACAAAGTACACTATCCATCCTAGCAGCTAGCACAACATAATAAAATCCACCAATAAACAAAGCAGCCAGTCACCACTATAATCGTAAGAAACATGAAGTAAGGAACAGAAAAGAGACAACAAATAAGATAATAAAAATAAACCAAACAGCAGGAAGATATTAAAAATCAAAGTTTAGATGTAACCGATACGCCTATGTGCTGCTGGTTACGGTAATTTTGATGAAGAAATTGATTGTCAGAATAAAGTCATCGGAAAAAAGGCCGCTGGTGCATTGCCGGAGCATCCTCTTGGTATTATCGGGATCTGGATGCCGACCGCTACTACACACTTGCACCATTACTAGAGTGGTGCCGGTGGGAACCTTAATCCTGCTGGCGATAGCAGTAGAGAGAAATGAGGGAGAGGGATTGAAACTTACCTGTTGCTAGTACGACTACGCCATCACCGACATCGAAGTCTACCGGTCAAACGAAGTTGACGTTATGTGAAAATGTTAAAAGGTGAACGTTGGATTGTAACGTTAAGGGGGAGAGAGAAAAGTGCTATTAGTAGGGAGCAAATTCTGCTGACATACAAATATATATATATATATATACATACATATATATATGTATTTGTATGTATATATATTTGTATGTATATACATATATATATGTGTGTATGTGTGTATGTATGTATGTATGTGTGTGTATATATATATATATGTATTTATGGATGTAACAGACGGCTGTCACTATATTAAAAAGTGTAACCATTTCAATATTATAAATGTCATTTAACTTAATTGAAGGCGATTCAAGGACTTAAGTAGATGGAATCTGAGAGATTATTAATTATAAATATCATCTCATAATAATGATTATTCAGTGGCTTGAAATCTAAATTTTTCAAATAGAAATTTAAGTAGTTTGTTATGTACATAAGAGTATATCAATAACGAATAATTCTATTTGAGATAATGCTAATTTTCCAGCACATAAACGAGTAATCTCTTTCTATTGGGATAGTTGATGAAACATGTATATATGTGTATTAAACATCTTGGTCTGAATTATTCCTTTATATTTCATGCTACATTGGAGTAATAGTTTTTAATTAATCATTACTATCACAATTATGTATTTTATCAGTAAGTTATTTTTATATTAATATTGTAATTCTCACAAAGAAAAATTAGTATATAGTTACTAATGAATAAACAATAGAATGAAGGTAATTTTTAGTAATCTATCATCTCAAATCTTTCTTGTTTTTTTAGTTGTATGTATTTCATGGAGGAACAACCTCAAACAACATTACTGACTTAAATAATCTTTATCTTATTTCTTTCAGTTTTAATTTTCACGAAGTAATTGATTTAAATAAGTTTATTGATTAAAGATGTCTCTATCTTATTTTTTTCAATTATAGTTTCATGGAGGGATTGACTCAAATAAGTTTATTGATTTAAGAACTAATTGCAAGAGGTATTTTATTCTTTAAGAGTAATTCAGCTAGAAAAAAAATTGATTTAATAGTCACTGGAACTTAATCAATTGATTGACATAACCTCACAAAGTGTTAACTAATTATTTATTTTTTAGTGAAAAAAATAAAATTATTTAAGAATAAACAATTATCCTTTAGAAAAAGAATATATATATAGACAAAGATTTTATTGTAATAATAATAACAAGTGACATCAACGATACCCAACCATTTTTAGTTATAAATCTTTCAAAAGTGATTTTCTTTAGTTTTATGTAATATGTAATTTCAACTTCACATTTCATCAACTTGATTCTCGTAAATGATAGTCAAGATATTACATGTCGATAACACAGATCTTTTAATATTTATGGAAGGATATTATAACTATACTAAAATATAATAGAATATGAGTAGAAACACCTATTGGCACCACTATTTATGATTTAAAAGGTTCTTATATTAATCTTCTTAAGCTAGACAGTCTCAAAGAAATATGAAAAGCCTCGTGCCTGGAAGCTTAAGTCTCTTCATATAGAAATTAATATGGATCTTGCAGAAAAGCTAAATTCAAACAATGGAATATTCTTGAAAGATTTGGTGGAGAACCCTAATCTTAGGTTATATATATCATTATACCCTATTAAATAATGCCAACCATCAAAATTAATTTACCGGTAATGAGGAAGATACTCCTTCTATTCCTTTTTAATAACCCTTCAAGTCATTTGTAAAAAGGACCCTCTAAGTTATTTATTGTTTTTAGTTCTTTTTTTACATTTAGAGTTTTCCTCTAGCTACCTTAAGTAATTTATGACTTGCTGGGATTAACAGTTTGGTTTTTGGGTAGATTTTTAGAGTCATATCTCTATATTGGAGCTTTCATTGTTATAAATAAGGTCTTGAGCCTAATTTTCATATAATAACCTCGAATCCTAATTTGAATACTTCATCAGCTATAGATTATTAATATTAGGCTAGGGAGACCCTTGGTCTAGGTTCTGATGCTTTCAGACCTATCTTAGGCTATTCGGTGGACTTTGGCTACCACAATCCCTTAAGTGTGGGACCTACTTTATATCAAAATGACCTCGAATATAAATTTTCTAGTTTTTTTGAGTTTGGAATGCTAAATTTTGTAAGGTATTATAGTTTATTTGCGTGCATAGGATTTTGAACCCAAATCAAGCACCTGATCGAATTTCGTATTTAGTCTAGCTGCTTTAGCAGCCTAGAGACTGATTTAGTATTTGCTAATTTAGCCTCTTGATACAACTTTAGTAATATCTGCATAATTTGATCTGGACCGCTTTAGCAAAAGGTCAGCCAGCTGAGGCTTAGTCTCTAAAATGGATACTTAGCCACTTTAGTGGTTATTTAACCGCTAAAGTGGCCATCACTAGTGATGTATATTTATATATATATCTCTTTCTTCTCATTTTTAGAATATATTATAAGTTAAAAAACCATTAGAGATAGCATAAGATCAAAATCTGTAAGAGATCATCAAATTGATGCTAATATTTATTCAGAGAAGGGATTGTGAATATTTTAGCATTATTATCTCATTAGTTTTTGACTAAACTTTAGATATATTGGAAATTTAAATTCTCATTTCCTTGAATTCTATTCGGACTATTATGGTCTAACTTGATACCAGGGTTATGCCTAATTTTATAGTAAAACATCCTTGAGCTAGGCGGGACGTTGTGACAATTTAATAGTACGATTCGACAAGCAGTCCCCACATGAGATTTTTAGTCTAATTACTGACTCAGATTATTTATATGAAATATAAGTATTATTATTCTCATTTTATGTGTAAATAATTATTTTTGTAGCATGATAGTAGTCAATAGCCTTTTAGAAGGGAAAAACTCTAGAGTAGATAATTATACATGCTTTTAGCATAGTCTGGGAAGGCTAGGGTTATCTTTCTTCTAAAACATACTTAATTATGGTATGGGTATAGTATTTTGCTAGCTATGGTTGGTTATTTATTGTTTGGTTGTTTTTTTAGTATTTAGTGTTGTATTTAGCCGGTTAGGGGCCTTTTCGGTAGAATTCAAGCCTATTCCCCTTAGATTAGTGTACTATTATCCTTTAGGATTAGATTTAGTTCTTGTAGTGCCTGGGTGTAGGTTTAGGAAACCTTATTCTAGGTGCTAGTAGGTGCTCTCCTTGGGATGGGTTTTTAGGGTTTGATAGTGGGTCTCACTATTCTTTTTTAGAAAAAACTATTAGAATAACACTTATGTTAACTTTACTAACCACTTAGCTGCTTTTCTAGGCTATTACAAAGGTTTAGGAATTGATACAGGCTTTGTTTTATGCTTTATTAACTCTATTACCTCTAGTAGTGTAAAATTTGACCTTAGATTATAAATTTAGCCACGATAATTGGAAATCCATCTACCTTAGAGGACTTGACCATTCAAAGTTTGATTATATCGACTAAATATATTTGGAATGGATTAAAGCATATCATGTAGCTATTAAGTTTATGCTTAGCAGTTCCAGTTTAAGGTTGGTAAATTCTATACTATTATTACTTATCAGTTTCGATTTAAGTCAGGTATATGCTAAATTATTATCACTTATGAGTTTTGATTCAAGTTTTTTATCCTATATATTGCCTATTGTTTATTATTTCTTGTTTGAGTCTATTATTTATTATCATTCTTATTACAGATCTAGGTTGAAAAACTATTATGAATCGATAGAAAGATGGTTATGACTGGGAAAGAAGCATTAAGTATGCATGGCATGTATTTCGAATTATTTTACTCTTGCCATTGTCATAGTTCATCTTTACTTTACCGTTATCCTTTCTTTGTACTCACCATGTGTATGGGTGTTTGGTTGGTTTTATTTTTCTTGTGTGTGCCTTTCTTGCTTGGCCAAGTTAGATTATTGTTAGACTTTATTTCCATTTTCTAGTTATTTATCTTATATGTACTGCATCCATTCTATATGATCCATTATCTTTCATTTATTTCCTTTATTATTGACTTTAGTTTGCATTCTCACATTTTAAATATATATTTACTATGATTTATCTCAGTTGTTCTATGATGCATACTGAGTAACCATTATTTTTGCTACTAATACTACACTTTTGTATATTTTCAATAATGTAAATTTGAGTATGAGTTACCACCACCGATGTTATCCACGAGTTTTTTGTTGATTCATAGATAGGGTGGACTTTCACTGCTAGGAGTTGATCCTCCGTCTATTATTATTGTAGATTGTCTTTTTTGTACATTGAGAAAAAATGTTTTATATTTGACTTTGTCTAGTACTCTATTTTGGTTTAGTGGTTCTTAATCGATCTTACCAGGTCTTGGGAGGGATTCTTTTGTATACTTTGTCTTCTTTCCCCTCTGGTATAGTATGTTATATATGTATATTCCTATGACTCCACTGATAATTTATTATTGATGATTTCATACTCATTTCCTTTATATCATCCCTTTATTTGTCCATTATTTACTTTTCTAGGATATGGCTTGGCATACATACTGGTGGGATGGAATAGGTTCCATCATGACCCTAGAATAAGAATAAGTTTCTTGTAGATTTCAGAGAATTGGTACGACGACATCCATATCCTATATTTTGGAAACCAGAGGATATTCTTAAAAAGATCTAATTTATTTGGTTTATTTTCATGCTTTAATTCTATATTAGTTTTTATATTCTTATTTGTTTCACTCTTTCACAAATGGCTAGGACAGGGGCGATCATTGCCGGGGATTAATACCTTGAGCTTGTGGCTATAGAACAAACTAGAGGTTGAGGTCTACCTAGAGGCCATAGCTCTAGATCAAGATAAATATCCATTACTAGATCCTATTATTTCTCCTACTCTAGAGATAGTACTAAAGGTTCTACCACTACAGCAAAAAGTACTCTAGGGGAATCATAGGCCCCATCAGGGTTTATGACTTTCTTTGTTCTAGGTGATTCTTGGGTATAACTATTGGGGTTAGTTAGTAGTCTACCAATAGATAAGACTCAAATAGCAGCCTAGGGCAATATTTGTTTAGGAGTGCAGCTTGCAGCTGTGGCTCCTAGGGTAGAGGTTCTCTGACACTAATAGTTCCACAGCAAGGCCAGTTATGACTGGGGTAAAGTAGAAGATGTTGGGATGATTTTTTAGATTGACTCTGCCTAGGATTTTGGGGGGCCAAGGAAGCAATACATTTGAGTTTCTAACTAGTTGTAAGAAGAGGCTCTGTAATTTGATTCTGGTAGAGGCTCATGGTTTGGACTACACAATATTTCAAATTTATTGGATAACTCGATAGTGATGGAGAGGTTATATGGATTCTAGGCTAGCTGGATCTCTCTTTATTACAGAGATTTAATTTTCTAATGCTCTCTTAGAGAAGTGCATGCCTCACAGCTTGTGTTCGCATCTGAGGGATAAGTTTATGTCTTAGGAGTAGGATTCTATGTTAGTTTCTAGGTATAAGAAAAGGTCTTATGAGTTGGATAGGTTTGCCACTATGATTCTACTGACTTAGTATGAGCGTATATGATGTTTTGTTAGAGAGTTGAGACTTTTTTTTCACATGGCTACATAGAGTATAGCTGTTGCAGGTAGATTTTTTATGTATATTTCTGATTATTCATAGATATGGAGGAGATACATCATGAGGCTTAAGGAGGCATCGATAAGAGGCCACATCAGTAGGGTAGTCATAGTGGAAGCCATAATGGCTTAGTGTTCTAAGTTAGAGGTTTTCAGGGCCAAGGAGGCATCGATAAGAGGCCATATCTGTAGAGTAGTCATAGTGGAAGTCATAATGGATCATTGTTCTGATTTAGAGGTTTTCAGGGTAGGTAACCCAACAATAGTCTTATAAGTATCAGAGCTAGTCTAGTAGGCTTGTTTAGGTAGTTCTTCAGCTTTTAGATGGGGTTATCCTAATTATAGTGGTCGTTAGTCTTTTAAGGGTGCATCGTTAGAGTTTTTGGGCTGAGGTAGTCATTACAAACAATCCTAACCTTCCTAATAAAATAGTATGTATAGGGAATGTTATGACTATGGTATGGAGGGTTATTATACTAAAGATTATCCCCTATGTGGGATAATTGTTCCTTCGATACAAAGTGCCTAACCAATTAGATCAGTATTGGCTCTAGCTAGGGGTGGTTCCCAAAATTTAAGAGAAGGTCCTCAGATAGGATGAAAAGGTGGTAGGGTAGGCATCCAACTCAAAGGTAAATAGGGTTACTTATAAGTTGTTACTTGAAAGCCAGAGGCTAAGGCTTCAGATATTATGATCACAGGTATGATTTTAGTATGCCATCATCCAATTTGTGCTTTATTAGATCCAAGAACCATATTTTCATATGTTTCTGCATAGTATGCATTGTTGTTGGAGTTGTATTGGGAGCCTTTAATTGTGCCTTTATGTGTAGCTATTCATGTGAGTGATTATTAAGTAGTAGACCAGGTAAATAGATCAGTTTGGGTGACTATTGAAGAGTATGACCCTCATTATAACCTTATTGTATTAGTTATGATTGGTTTTGATGTGATTATGGGAATGGACTTATTATCTCTCTATCATGCGGTCTTTGATTGCTTTGCCTATACTATTACCTTAGACACGTCTGGTATACCTCTGATTAAGTGGTAGGGTTCTTTTGGTTGTGTATTGATGGGATTATCTTATATGTTCAATCTAGAAGATTGATATCAAGGGGTTGTAATGAACTCCTTGCTTATGTTTGCGTTATTAGTGTTAAGAGTCCTTTGCTTGACTCTATTTTTATTATTTATGATTTTCCTATATTTTTTCTCTGGCCCTACCCAACCTTCCTCTTAGGCATGATATAAATATTTCTATTGACCTCAAGCTGGGAACCTAACCTATTTTAATGTCACCTAACTGTATGGCTTTTACTGATCTAAATAAGCTAAATATTCAACTTCAGGATCTTTTAGGTAAGGGTTTAGGGTGAGTGTATAACCTTGGGGTGCTTATGTTTTGTTCATGAAGAAGAAATATGGTTTCATGTCTATGAGTATACATTACATATAGAAAAATAAGGTTACAATGGAGAATAAGTAGTATTAATTAAAAGTAGCAACATAAGGTTACAATGAAGAATAAGTATCTTATCCCTAATATCAATTATTTATTTGACCAGTTTTAGGGTGTGGCATTATTTTTTAAGATTTATTTGAGATGTATCTACCCTCAGTTGAAGATTCGGGCAGGGCACATCCCTAAGACAACCTTCAGGACTCGTTACATCAATTCCTAGTTCCTAGTGATGTCTTTTCAATTGACCAATGCCTGACAACATTTATGCACCTGATAAACTATATTTTTAAGACCTATTTGAAATTTTTATTGTGTTTGTTGATGATGTCCTTGACTATGTGAAGAGTAGGGAGGAGTATGAGCAACATTATACGAGGAGTAAGGAGGAGTACGAGCAATATGTGAGGACTATGCTTCATACTTTGAGAGATCATACGCTTTTTGCCAAATATCAAAGTGGTAGATGGCTAGAGTCTTTGGCATTCCCAGGATAAAAAGTCCCTAAGGATAGGATTGTAGTGGACTCATTGAAGATTGAGTCTACAAATTATTAGGTTAGGCCTACATCTCTAACTAAGGTTCACATCTTTATAAGTAGCAGGCTACTACAATCGGTTTGTTAAGATATTTTCTACTATTGCAACGCCTTTTACTAGATTGACTAAAAAAGGTTTTATTTTAGTGGTCCAATGGTTGTAAGATGAGCTTTGTTAAGCTCAAGTAGTTCCTCACTTTACCTTTTATATTGTCTCTTTCCTTCGAGGGAGATCACTTTACTATTTCTTAAAATATTTCCAGGGTTGGTTTTGGATGTTTTCTGATATAGTAGAGCCGAGTTATTACGTAAGTGTTGAGGAAGCTGAAGGTGCACGAGAGTAAATACCCCACCATGATTTAGAGTTAGCAATAATAGTTGTCACACTTAAGATTTTGAAGCATTACTTGTATGGTGTTCCCTAGAAGATTCTTACTGACTACTATAATCTTCAATACATTATGACTTAAAGGGAGATTAATTTGAGATAGTGCAAATGGATTGAGTTATTGATGTACTATGACATCACTAATCTATACCATTTGGTCAAGGTGATTGTGGTAGCTGATGCCTTGAGGTAGAATGTAGTGAGTATGGGTATTTTATCCTTTATTTTAGTTTCTGAGTGTGGCCTTTATTCTTGGACATTCAATCCTTAGACAACATGATGGTTTGTCATTATATCTTAGACCCTAAGAGGATTCTTACTAGTGTTGAGGCTAGACCTTATTGGCGAAGATTTAGGGCCTGTTGTTTAAGGATAGTAGGCTTTATGGCATTTGGGACTAGGTTTTTAGATGTGAATTTATGAAGGTTACCATGATTCTGAGGTTATTCTGAGATTTGATGGATGTATTTTTTAGAGAGTTGGAGATTTGATTTAGTTGATAGATCATGAGGCTTACGGCTCCAGATGTTCTATTCACTCTGGGAAACTAAGATGTATAATGATTTGAATTACTACTAGTAGAGAGCTATGAGGAGAGATATAGAAAAACTTATGGCTCAGTGATTATGTCATCAACAAGTGATGGCTGAGCATCAAGACCTAGTGAATTACTTCAGAGATTACCCATTCTCGAGTAGAAATAGGAGCGGATTTCCATGGACTTTGTGGGTGGTTTTCCTCGCACATCTTATGGATTTGATAGTATTTGGGACATTGTGGATCAATTGACCAAGTCTTCCCATTTTATCCCTATTAAGACTTTTTATAATTTCAAGAGGTTAGCGTGTATCTATATTTGAAAAATGCTTTATCTTTACAGGGTGCCTATGTGTATTATTTTATATAGAGGCTCTACATTAATTTCAATATTCTAGAGGGAATTTTAGAAGGCGTTGGGTATCGGAGTTGATATTAGCATCATTTTTCATTCCCCGACTGAAGGTAGTCAGAGCAGAAAATTCATATTTTTAAGGATATGCTCTGTATGTTTGTTATAGACTTTTGAGGTTAATGAAACTAATTTTGAGCTTTAGTGGAGTTTACCTATAACAACAACTACCATTTGAGTATTCAGATGGCACCATATGAGGCATTGTAAGGTAGAAATTTTGATCTCCGATTAGTTAGTTTGAGACTTTAGATACTAGGCCTTGTGGTGCGGATTTTCTTTGTGAGTCTGGATCAGGTTCGGGTGATTTAGGATAGGCTACTGGCATCTCAGAGCTGGCATAAATCTGCATAAACCATTGGCTTTGTGCATTGAGATTTAGAGTTAGGAACTAGGTATTTTTTAAAATATCATTCATGAAGGGTATAATGATGTTTGGAAGTGGGGAAAGCTCACCTCCAGGTCTATTAGACCCATTGAGATACTTTAAATGGGTATTAAGGTATCCTATTAGTTAGCTTCGCCTCCAACTATTTTAGCCATCCATCTTATTTTCCATGTTTCTATGTTCTATTATTATATTTTGGATGAGTCTCACGTGCTTCTATAGGACCCAGTTCAATTGGATGAATGGTTGATCTTTGTTCAGGAACTGATATCTATCCAAGAAATAGATGTTAAATAGTTACATTCTAGAGGCATTACTATGGTTAAGGTTTATTAGAGACTCCATCTAATCAAGGAGGATACCTAGGAGATTGAGTTTGAGATATATATCAAGTATCCTACATGTTTAAGCCTTCAAGTACTTCTTAATGATTTACTTATATGGACAATAATAATTTATCGCATTTTTATGCTTTTTCTGTAAAATAAGGTCTCAAGTCTAAACATAAGGTAAACAACCTTTGATGACCATTCTGAGGCTTCATCAGCTCTAGAATGTCAATTTTAGGCTATGAGACCCTTGGTATGGGTCTTGAGGAATTCAGACTGGCTTTGGGAAATTCGGTGGATTTTAGTTAAAATAACGCGTTGGGAGTGGGACCTATTTAATATCAAAATGACCTCGAATGGAAATTTTGATGGATCCATTGAGTCTAAAATGCCAAATTCGGTAGGGTATCATAGTTTATTTATGTGCATGAGATTTTAAACCCATTCTGTGCAATCAAACAAAGTTCGTTATGACTTATTAAATTTGGCTTGTGCTAAATTATCTGGTGCATCCACTTTAGGGACCTAAATACCACTTTAGTTATAGCTTTTATAGAGACATCCACTTATGCAGATTGAGACTGCTTTAGCAAAGACTAGTCAGTTGAGGCTTGGTAACTAATGCGATAATTTATCCCATTTAGCTGCTAAAGTAGCCATCATTGGTGATGTATTTATATTTCGTACTTATCATTTCCTACATTCATTCTAAGTAAAAATCATTCATTAGAGAAAGTGTGAGGTAAAAATCTTTAGGTGAGCATCAAATTAAAGCTAGTATTAGCTCGGGGTAGGGATTGTGATCATTTTAGAATCATTATCCTGTAAGTTTTTGACTCAATTTTCTCTAAATTAGTATTTTAAATTTTCATTTTGTTGAATTCTTTTGGGATTATTCTAGACTTATTTGAGCTTGATATTACACCTAATATTTTGGAAAATAATCCTAGTGCTGATAAAGATGTTGTGATAATTTCAATTCTATGATTCTAGAAGTGGGTCCCACATAAGATTTATAGTTTGATTTCTAACCCAGATCATTTATACATAATATGGGTATCTTTAGCCTCATCTTAATGCGTAAACCATTATTTTTATGGCCTGATAGTGGTTGAAATATTCTTGAAAGGGAAAATCTCAATCGTAGAGGATTAATAAAACACCCTAGTTTTTAGACCTTAGAAAATTTTCTTGATTTCTAGTTTTTGGGAAAGATTCAACTTAGGGAATGAGTCGTACACTTCGTTACGGATGGTATTGTCCAGTTGTATGCTGACCATTGGTTAGTGGGATGGATTTAGTTACTGGAATGGGTACGATTTGGGTGGTACAAGTTGTATCGATGGATACGAGTTGGTTGGTTACTTCACTTAACCTTGAACTTGGTAACTTAGAATTGATGTTGGTACGAGTGGCTCTCCATGATCCATAATCTAAGGTAGGAGTCGTACTAGGACTCATACAAGAGGATGGTGTTCAAACATCCTGGGATTCTATTTTGTCAAGGGTATGATTTATGGATAATAGTCATACACTTAAATAAGACTTGGGTTTAGGTTTGTCGTACCTTTGACAATATAGGGGCCAAAGAAGGGAGCCTAGGGTACGAGAGATGGGTACCACTCATTCAGGATGGGTACGACTCGTAAGGGTCAGTCGTACCCAATAATAAGAATTTAGTACAGTTTAAGTGAGGGCAATCTGGATATTTACCCATATATCCTAATATGGTCCAACGACTTATATTGCACTTGGGAGGTTAGTTTCCCTACTATTCTATTCTTACACACTTAGAAACCACTCTGAAATTCTCTTTAAAGTTTTTTGGCAAAGGAAGCTAGGGTTTTATCTAAAGGAGTAAATTGGGGCTTGTCTTGGTGATTTCTCTACATCTTCATCTTGGTCTAGGACATGTTCTGTTCCCTCATTGTTAGTTCCAACTAAAGGCATGTATTTTACAAAATGTTTTTATTATTTAAATATTATATGATTTTGGGTTTTCAAATATGATTTGGGGGTTTTGGCTATAAATACATGTTTATGGTTTTCCCATACTTTGGTTATGCTTTCATATTCATTAATTGTAGTTTTGTATAATTGGTTGCATGAGAATAGTTGTTTGGTAATTGTCTTTGGTTTTGGAAATATTATAACCCCAATGTGTTTGATAAAATGCCTATAACAATGTTTTCACCATAATATTAGGTTTTCAATCAAACATATGCATGGTTTAAACTTTGTAATGGAACCCTAAATTATATGAATGGTTTAAATGGTTTTGGAATAATTTGGCTTAATACGCATACTTGTGGGATACAAGGAAATCCTATAAGTTAATATGGTAATGAATACTTGCGGGGTACATCGGAACACCCAAAGATAATTGGATAATAGGGTCTATAGGTTCATGGGAGTCCCTTGACCACTAAAAGGTTTGTCTAAGGACAATACTTGAAAGTTATAGTTGTTAGGATGATACCACTACTAATAGCCTTGGTTAATAATAATGGTTTGGTTTGTTTGAAATGGTTTTAATTGGGTAATAATTATGGGGTATGATAGCTAACCATGAAGGTAGGATTTTAATGAACGAACATTAGAAACTCATGTTTGCCGACATGAGGGGTAGGGTATGACAACCATTTTAGGAAAGGAATAGAGGTAATGTAGAGGAGTTTTACTTATTGGCTGCTTTTTCTATTAATTTTTTGGATCGTTTCTTTCCTCAAGAGATGAGAGAATAAAAGATGGAGAAGTTTGTGAATGTCAAGCAAGTTAAAAAGTCTATCAAGGAATATGCCTTGAAGTTTTATTAGATTTCAAGGTATGATCCTAATTTGGTGGTTAATATAAGAGAGACAATAAGAAAGTTCACTTTTGGGATATCTCAGGATCTGATCCTTGAAAGTAAGATTGTTTTATTGATTAAGGATATGGACATTTCATGGTTGTTTTTCCATATTCTGCTGGTGTCGAAAGAAAAGAGAAAACAAGTGGAGTTTGGCAAAGGATGGGTATGAGGAGAAGGCTCTCTGAAAAGAGTGGTGATCAGTAGCAGGGCGATCAGGATGAAGGTAAATGACTAAAAAAAAAGTGGGGGAGTTTGGGTTCCTTTTATACTGCTAGTTCTCTTTACCCAAGGCAGTCGGGTGACTGGCGTCCGTAAGGTGGTCATAATTTCCTAGAACAAGATGCCCAATCTTAGGTAAGTAGGGGTCAGTCTACTTCTTTATGCCCTATTTGCTAGCTCTGTGGTCGTATTCGTTGGGGCTATTATGATAAAGGCATGGACAAGTGTTTAAAATATGGCCAGCCAGGAAATATGCTAAAAACTTATCCAGTCATAAAGGGTACATCGGGAGCGGTCAAAGACCTGGTTGCTTCAACTTCTGCTCCTACTCCTAGTGGTGTGGATTTGGTATCTTTTCCTGCTTTTAGTACCGACACAGGACTAAATAGATTGTACGCTCTTGCATCTAGACAAAAATCTTAGGCATAACATAATATTTTTACTGGTATGTTATAACTCTTTTCTCGTGACATTTATTGTCTGCTTGATCTAGGGTCCACTCTTTCTTATGTGACCCTATTTGTGGATGTATGTATTGGTTTTGATCCAGAGATTCTCTTGGATCCTTCTCTATTTCTACCTCGGTAGGTGACTTGGTTATTGCTGAAAGGGTCTACAGGGGTGTATGGTATCCGCTGGTAGCAAGTAGACCCTGGTAGATCTGTTTGAATTGGATATGGTGGATTTTGATGTTATTCTACGGATGGACTGGTTTCACTCTTGTTATGCATCCTTGGATTTTTAGACCCATAAAGTTGTCTTTAAGGTCCCTGGTGAACTTTCTATAGAGTAGGAGGGTGGTTCCCTATCTCCTAGGAGGAGGTTTATTTTTTATCATGATCTTGGAGGTAAATCTCTAAAGGTTATATTTATCACTTAGTATGGGTAAATGATTTAAACCCGAAAGGTCCTTCTCTAGATTCAGTTCTGATGGTAATGAGTTTCTTATGGTCTTTTTAGATGATCTTCTTGGTGTTCCTCCAGATACAGAAATAGAGTTTTGTATTGATTTGGTTCTGAACACTCGTTCAATATCTATTCCTCCTTATAGAATGGCTCCGGATGAGTTAAGGGAACTCAAAGAGCAACTTAAGAATATTCTAGATAAGAGGTTTATTCATCCTAGTATATCCCCGTGACGTGCACCAGTGTTGTTCGTGCACAAGAAGGATGGTTTCCTTTAGATGTGCACTATCGATAGTTGAATAAGGTGATGGTCAATAACAAGTATCCTTTCCCAAGGACAGATGACTTGTTTGATCAAATGCAAGGTCCCAAGTTCTTCTCTAAAATAGACCTTTAGTCTTGGTATCATCAACTTAAGATTATGGAGGAGGATATTCCTAAGTTGGATTTTCGTACTCGATCTAGGCACTTTGAATTCTTGGTGATGTCATTTGGTTTTACTAATGCTCCAACGATATTTATGGACTTGATAACAGGGTTTTCAGGAAGTTCTTAGATCTTTTTGTCATTGTGTTTATTGATGACATTATGGTTTATTCCAAGTGTGAGGTGGATCATACTAATCACCTCCATGTGGTATTACAAACCTTAAATGAACAACAATTGTATCCCAAGTTCACTAAATGTGAGTTTTGGTTGAACATTATGACTTTTCTAGGTCATATAATTTCTAGTAAGGGGATAATAGTGGACCCTTAAAAGGTGTCGGTGGTTAAGAGATGGCCTAGGCCCATGACTCCAACCGATATTTAGAGCTTCTTCGGTTTTGTTGGGTTTTACCAGTGATTTGTGGAGTGTTTTTTGACGATAGCTGCTCCTTTGAATAAGTTGACTCAGACAAAAGTAAAGTTTTCTTAGTTGAATGCTTATGAGGGAAGTTTTGAGAAGTTGAAGGATAAGCTAACTTCAGCTCTAGTTTTGACATTATGTAAGGGCAGTAAGGGGTTTTTGGTTTACTGTGATGCATCTAAGGTGGGAGTTAGTTGTGACTTGATGCAGTATGGGAAGGTGATTACCTATGCTGCTAGGCAGTTGAAGGTGCATGGGATAAATTATCCTACTCATGATTTAGAGTTGTTGGCGGAGGTTTTTGCTTTGAAAATATGGAGGCATTATCTATATGGAGTAGATATAGATATCTCTTCTGATCATATAATTCTATAATATGTGTTTACTCAGAAGGAGATACATCTCAGGCAGAGGAGATACTTGGAGCTTCTCAAAGACTATGATATAAGTCTTCACTATCACCGAGGTAAAGCTAACGTGGTTGCTCATGCTCTTAGTAGGTTTTCCATGGGGATTTTGGCACATATAGAGAATGGAAAATGAGAATTGTTGAAGGATATTCACTGCTTAGCTAATCTGGGAGTTCGTCTCTTGGACTTCGAGGATGGTTGTGTTATGGTACAAGAAGTTGGTTCGATCATTTCTTGCTGCATATATTATGGAGAAACAAGTGAGATATCCTATCTTGATGAAAATCAAGAGCAATATGAGTATGAAAAAGGTAATGGTATTCGAGATCTGTTGTGACATACTTTACGGTACCAATAAAGGTTATGCATCCCTGATGTTGATGGTTTGTAGGAAAGGATCTTAGCTGAGGTACATGAATTATGCTACGTTGTACATCCCACCTTGACAAAGATTTATTATGATCTCAAGGAGATATATTGGTGGAATAGTATGAAAAGGGATATGCTTGATTTTGTGGCCAAATGCATGGTGTGTCAACGAATTAAAGTTGAGTACATGAGAATTGGTGGGTTGTAAAAAGAAATTTATTTTCCCAAATAAAAATGGTAGATAATCAATATGAATTTCGTTACCTGTCTTCCTTGGTCTTGAAACCAATTTGATTTGGTTTGGGTCATAGTGGATAAGATGAAAAAGTCTGCTCATTTTTTTTTGGTGAGGACTACCTTTTTCAGTGGAGGATTATACGTAATTGTATCTACAAGAGGTTGTGAAGCTACATGGGGTACCTTTTTCGATTATCTCTAATCATGGTACACAGTTTTCATCTCATTTTTGGTGGTCTTTTCAGTAGGGATTGGGTACTAAAGTGTGTCTGAGTATTTTCTTTCATCCTCAGATGGATAGGTAGGCGGAAAGTACTATCCATACATTGGAGGATATGCTTCGAGTATGTATGATTTACTATTGTGAAATTGGGTTGAGCATCTACCTTTGGTTGAGTTTTATTACAACAATAGCTATCATTCTAGTATTAGTATGGACCCTTTTGAGGAATTATATGTTAGGACGTGTAGATCTTCTATTTCTTTCTTTTAGCTTGGTGAACTGGTCATGTTCGGTCAAAATTTGGTCTATCAGGCTAAGAAAAAGGTGAAGGTGATTCAGGATAGGCTTAAGGCTGCCCAAAGTCGCCAAAAGTCCTATGATTATGTAAGGCACAGTGACTTGGAGTTTTGACGTCGGTGATTGGGTGTTCGTTCTTAAAGGTATCTCGCATAAAGGGAGTGATGTGGTTTGGTAAGAAGGGGAAGCTCAGTCCTCAATTTATTGGTGCTTATGGGATTTTGGGTAGGTTGGTAATATGGCTTATGAATTGGAGTTTCCTTCTAGTTTGAACTCCACTCATCCGGTATTTTACAGCTCTATATTGAGGAAGTGTCTTGGTGTTCTATCTTTAATTGTTCTTTTGCAGTTGGGTATCTCAGACTATCTGTCTTATGAAGAGGTCCCAGTTGAGATCTTGGATAGGCAGGGTTGTCGGTTGCAGACCAAGGATGTGGCTTCGGTTAAGGTTCTTTGGTAGAACAATAAGGTGGAATAAGCTACATGAGAAACAGATGAAGACATGAAGTCCAAGTATTCACATTTTTTCTCTGCTCCTGGGATTCGTGCAGAAAGTATGTGTTCTTGAACACATCTTTATTTTTTGAGTTTGTTAATGAAAAGATTAATATCTTTGCATATTTGTTTTAATGCTTTGTAAAAAATTAGGAATATATTTTATAATGCAAATGACTCGTGCGTGTGGTTACCCCTACCTTATCCGTCATTCAGGGCCGAATGTTCCTAGTAGGGAAGACTTAAACACCCTAGTTTTTGGACCTTAGAAAATTTCCTTGATTTTTGGTTTCTGGAAATATACGACTTAGAGAACGAGTCATACACTTGGGTATGAGTGGTATAGTCCAGTCTTATGCTTACCAGTGTTGGTTGGTAGGATGGATTTAGTTACTGGAATAGATATGACCTCGGTGGTACGAATCATATCGGTGGATACGGGATGTTTTATAACTTTTCTTAATATTGAACTTGGTAACTTAGGTTAGATCTGAGTACAAATAGCTCACCACGAGCCATAAGCTAGGGTACGAGTCATACCCTGGATTCGTACTAGGGATTGTGTTCAAACCTCTTGAGATTCTATTTTTCTAGGGTACAGTTTAAGGGTACTAGCGATACACTTAGATATAACTTGGGTTTTGTTGTGTCATACCTTGGACAGTGTTGGTTCCAAGGAAGGGAGCCTAGGGTACGAGAGATATGTATTACTTATACAGGATGGGTATGACTCATAAGGGTTAGTCGTACCCTATGACGGGAATTAAGTGCAAGTTATGTGAGGGCAATCAAGAAATTTCCCCACTTATCCTAATAAGGTCCTACGACTTATATTGCACTTGGGAGGTTACTTTCCCAACTATTCTATTCTTAAACACTTATAAAACACTTAAATCCCCTCTTGAGGTTTTGGGCAAATGAAGCTAGGGTTTCATCTTAAGAAGTAAATTGGGGATTTTCTTGTTGATTTCTCTCCATCATTATCTTAGTTTAAGGCATGTTCTCTTCCCTCATTGTTAGTTCAAACTAATGGAAAGGATTTTATACAATGTGTTCATGGTTTTAATGTTGTATAATTTTTGGTTTTCAAATATGATTTGGGGCTTTTGGATATAAATGCTTGGTTATGGTTTTCCATACTTTAATTATGCTTTATATGCATTAATGGTGGTTTTGGATAATTGGTTGCATGGTAATGGTAATTTAGTAATTGTCTTTGGTTTTGGAAATACTATGCCCTTAATGTGTTTGATAAAATGCCTATAACAATGTTTTCACCATAATATTGGGTTATTAATGGATCTTATGCATAGTTTGAACTTGATAATGGAACCCTAAATGATATGAATGGTTTAAATGGTTTTTGAATGATTTGGCTTAATAAACATACTTGTGGGGTACAAGGGAATCCCCCAAGTTAATATGGTAATGAATACTTTGTGGGTTACATAGGAATCCTTTAAGTTAATTGGATAAAAGTGTCTATGGGTACATGGGAATCCCTTGACCATTAAAAGGTTTAGCTAAGGACAATACTTGCAAGTTATAGTCGGTATAATGATACCACTACTAATATCCTTGGATAATAATAATGGTTTGGTTGGTTGGAAACGGTTTTAATTGGGAAGTAATGGCGGGGTATGATAGCTAACCGTGAAGGTGGGAGTTCAACGAAGGAACACTAGAAACTCTTGTTTGCTGACATGAGGGGTAGGTTATGGAGACCCTTTTATGATACTATGAGGTACGAGGAAATCCTTTAAGTACACTGTACATATGTATCATGGAGAATGAAGGGTACACGGGAATCCCTGACTCTTGTAGTATCTTTGGTTCGTACGGCTACATACATCGAGGCCCGTTTAGAGGGTTACAATGGATCCATATATCCTATGGGTGGTTAAGGATGGTTAAGCTTCACAGACCAAGGTAAATGATTTAAATGTATGCTAAATTAGATTCTCTTTCTCGGCATGGTTATATAGATATGTGTGTGTCTTGTATGCATTGGTTGGTTTACTTGGTTTTACTAGTTGGTATTATTTTTTCCTTATCCTGAGTTCATGCTAGTGTTCACCTGCTAACCTATCTTTGGGCAGCTGTATCCATATGCTATACAGGAACCGACCGTCCTATTCCTTCTGCTTAACATTCGGGGTCAACTTTGGTTTGAAGTCGTCAGCTTTAATTTTTTCGAAAGGCTCTATTTCATGGATATAATTTTATACTTTGGATTATCTATGGATATTGATTTTGGCTATGGTTGGGGGCATGTCCCAACCAAATTTTTGTATTCCCTTGGTTCGAGGCTTTTGTGGAACTACTATGGGTTTAAATGGGCGGGATCAGTTTTAGTGTCAGCCTTAGTATTGGCATTGGTATTTGGGAAGACATCATTGGACAAAATTTCTCACTGTTCCATCATATTTCATTTTGGAATTATATATTTAATTATTAATGGAACTTATTTAGTTATGGTTGGATTTATGGTTTTGGTTATGCTTGGTGTGGTTGGACGGTTGGACTAGATTGGTTCAGTCTCGGTAATTGACCTATACCAGAGTTTGTAAATTATATAGTTACACGATCATGTTATATTTTTGAAATTCAGCCAACTCAGAGCAGCCGACTGGAGGTTGAGTTGGGTAATGGGGGCGGTCTCCAGTCCCTATCAACTTGGGATGCCCATTACGACAAGGCCCCGAGTTGGGTTATGTCAATTATTCGTGCCTTCGATAGGATACAGGTGGTCTAGGATTACCTATATTCTAGACTGTGCTTAATAATAGTATTGGTGTATTATTCTTCTTATTATTGTTGGATATGTATAGTCTAGTCATTGTTTTTATCATTTAATGGCGTATTTAGCTAGTTAGGGGCCGTTTTGGAAAGAATTTGGGACTATTTTCCCTTGCGTTAGTATACTATTATACCTTAGGATTAGACTTAGTGATTTTAGTACCTGGGTGCAGGGTTGGAAGCCTTATCATCGGTGTGGGTAGATGTTCACCTTAGGAATGGTTTATAGGGTTTGGTAGTGGGCTCCACCATTCTTTTTAGATATAAATCGTAGAATAACTCCCTTGTTGACTTTAATAACCACTAATCTACTTCTCTAGGCTATTAGCGAGGTTTATAACTATAAATTTTCCCGGCCTTAGAGGATTTAACATTAAAATTTGGATTATAGCGAATAATTGTATTCGAGATATGTTAAAATCTTTGAGGTTGCCATTGAGCTTATGCTTATTAGTTCTAGTTCGAGTATGATCAGGAAAGGTGCATTAGGTAAGTATGTCCTATATTCCTGATTATTTTACACTCTCTACTGTTGTATTTTATCCTTACATTACTTTTAACCTTTGTTTGTACTCACCGTGCTTATGGGGGTTGGGTTGGGTTAATATTTCTTGTGTGTGCCTTCTGTTCTTATGGGAGCCTAGTTAGATTGTAGTTAGACATTTTTTTACTTTTCTAGTTATTTATCTC